>NC_084602.1:37549891-37704891 GCF_033807715.1 Cololabis saira
TTGCTGAACTCAGCAGTTATTTCTGATTTCACCATCAAAACAAAGTCTGAAACGTAATATTCCTCCATAAATGTTGAAGTTCTGCAGCTGCTCTAACGTGGACTGGCTGCTGGATCAGGCTAAAGAAAACCGTTTCAGTTATTTATGTTGATGGAGATTGATGAAGTGCAAAATTGATGTCAGAAGTGGGATTCGAACCCACGCCTCCAGGGGAGACTGCGACCTGAACGCAGCGCCTTAGACCGCTCGGCCATCCTGACTTGTGCCCCCAACTGACCACTAGAGGCTCAGATTCCCCCTAATGTGATATTAAACATATTTAATATTAGATAAACGTAAACTAGCTGCTCCGCCAGTGGCTAGCTGTTATAGCTTCCTATCATCACGCTACTAAACTAACTGAAGCCGTTGGAAGGTTAGACTAATGCAACACTATTTTGTTTGATTATTGCCATTGAATGAACACGTGAAACGGGATATTTCTATATAAACATCTGGAGATATTTTGGTGCGGATCAGAAAGAGCTGGTAGCCACTGCTAACTTTGATTGACAGATGGTGGATGTGAATGTGTTCCCGTCGGCTTCCAAAACACTTCAAGAGACCCAGACTTAACGGTTAGTTAACCACCTAAATTGCGGTATTTGCACATTTGTATAGCACATTTCAGGAACAAGGTAATTCAAGGTGCTTTATGTAATAAAAATATGAAAAGTGAAGAGGAGGAAAAAAAGCTATCAGTGCAGTGGCAGAATAAAGAAAAGTTAAGTCATAAAATTCGCAAAGAAAACAAATCCTCAGCAGGTGCTTTTTGTGTCAGTTAGGCACCACTTTAGCATTCCCGACACTAGTTTAGTCTTTCAGACAAACTTTCTACTGCCGTTAAACTTTTACCGTTCAAGGGGACCTATTATGGCATTTAATGTATATTTTAAACAGGCCTTGAATGTCTTAAAAACAATCAAAAGCTTGTTTTTTCTACATAAATCAGAAATTCAGCCTGTGGGCCATGTCTCTATTTTTACCACTTCTAACCTCATCTATGAGTGATTCCAAGGGGCGGGGGTTTGATAATGAGGCTCTGTGCTGATTGGCTGCCTGAATGACGTGTAGCAGGGGAGGGAACAAAGCCTCTCCGGGCTGAAGAGCAGCGGCTCCGTACACAAAGTGTGTCCCATGCGAGCGAGCGTCAGCGACAAAATCAATTCCATTGCTTTATTTTTTTTGTATTGGACTGTCCTAACTGGCCGTGAGTTTAACGGTTTCAGTGTGGACAGAGAGCGTCCGATGTCACGCAGCTCTACCTGATAGTCGGACGCTCTCATTCAGTTACGCGGTGTAAACGGATCTTAAAGCCTGATTTACGGTTCTGCGTTAAATCGACACGTAGGCTCTGCGTTGGTGACACGCGGAACCATAAATCAGCCTTTAGTTACCTGAAGAGGGAACGGGTCACCTCGTATTCAGACTAATAGTTCTTTACTCCGATTCCTCATCATTTCATTTCTTATGTTACAAGACAAATGAATCATGTTAACTGTAAAGAAATCACAACACTGAATATTGTTAAAAAAAATAAAAGAACATAAGTTGTATATAAATAACATGTATGCACTATTGCTGGCTCAAGGAAGGGCCGTGCGTCTTCTGAAGGTGTCGTTGAACAGCTTCTGCTTCTGCTGTTTTTCATAATAGGTCCCCTTTAAACCAGAGTTACAATTTAGTACAATAATTCAGATTCAGACGACTTTATTAATCCCTTTGGGAGGTTCCCTCGGGGAAATTGACATCTCCATCTCACACACACAGCACTGTCATATACAATTAACACCCATAAAAAGATAAAATATAAATAAAAAGTGCAGCGCCATAAATAGAATTATATGAATAGAAAATAAGTTATGAAATATTGCACAAAGCTCCTCCCACCAGTGAGGAGTCGTTTAATGAATGTTTTCACGTCATTTTTTTTCTTCTGAACTGCATCAGGTGAATTTTCTAAAAAGTAATAAAATAATTTTTAATATGGTGCTTTAATTTGGTGCTCATGGTTAGCAATCGGTTTAGCCAGTGGTAAGCTTTTATCATATATATTTATATATTATAGTCTAAACCAGTGTTGCTGAACTCAGTTATTTCTGATTCAACCATCAAAACGATGTCTGAAACGTAATATTCCTCCATAAATGTTGAGAAGTTCTGCAGCTGCTCTAACGTGGACTGGCTACTGGATCAGGCTAAAGAACCTGGGTGTTATTTTTGACTCTGAGCTCACTTTTATTCCACACATAAAGAATATTACGACGATAGGTTTTTACCATCTTAAGAATATAGCCAGAGTCCGCCCGTTTCTCTCTCAGGCCAGCACGGAGGTGCTGATGCATGCTTTTATCTCTAATCGTTTAGATTATTGTAATGCCTTGCTCTCTGGTCTTCCTTAAAAGAGTATTAAGAACCTACAATTACTACAGAATTCAGCCGCACGCATGCTGACGAGGACCAGAGGGTGGGACCACATTACACCTGTTTTAATATCGCTGCATTGGCTCCCCGTCCGCTTCAGGATTGATTTTAAGGTTCTTTTACTGGTTTTTAAGTGTCTTAACGGTCTTGGGCCATCTTATTTATCTGATCTGCTTTTACCGTATCAACCCTCACGGACCCTGAGGTCCTCTGGCACCGGCCTTTTAACCATTCCCCGAACCGCGACCAAAACCCACGGTGAGGCTGCATTCAGCCATTACGGCCCCTCTTTATGGAACAGCCTGCCAGAGAACCTCAGGGCCGCAGAGAATGTTGATATTTTTAAAAGGAGGCTCAAGACACACCTTTTTAGTTTGGCTTTTATCTGATCTCATTTACCTAGTCTTTTTAGCTATGTATTGTGTCTACTTCTTTAGCTCTTTTATTATCTTTAAAACTTTAATCCATTTTAGTGACTTTTTACTTCATGTTATTTATTATTCATCTTAAATTTTGTATAGATTTCTCTAAAATTTTACACTTTTAGGCATTTCTTACTTTCTTTTAATCTTTTAGTTTTTAGCTCCAGTGTTTCCTCAGGGGGGTCGTTCACACTGGGAGGTGTGCCTGCCCCGCCCATGGGGGTGTCGTCATGGGGGTCCCTCAGGCCTGGGTAGCTGGGGGAGGGACTCCACCTTCTGTGTGGGGTCTGTCCCGGTCTGTCCGGGTTGGGGGGGTCTCTGTGGCGAAGCTCCTTGTGGTCGTGGTCGGTGGAGCCTCTCGGTGTGGACGGCCACCCATAGGTAGTGTTTTCCTCACCTGGATCGTTAGTGCTAAGCCATGTCACCAGTCCACTTACTGTGTGTGGGCGTGTGTGTGTGTGGGCGTGTGAGTGTGTGCACATGTGTATGAGTGTGAGTGAGTGTGTGTGTACGCGTGGGGGTGGGGGGTGGGGTCGTATGGAATGTTTTAAATTGTGTTTTTTATTGTTATTTTATTCTGCATGTAAGGCACCATGTGTTGCATTTATATTGTATGATTTGGTGCTATATAAATAAATAAAGTTTAAGTTTAAAGAAAGCTGTTTCAGTTATTTATGGTGATGGAGATCGATGAGTTGCAAAATTGATGTCAGAAGTGGGATTCGAACCCACGCCTCCAGGGGAGACTGCGACCTGAACGCAGCGCCTTAGACCGCTCGGCCATCCTGACTTGTGCCATTTGAAAAGCTGCACTTCCCGCGACTCACCACTGGAGGCTCAGGTTCACCCTAATGTGATATCAAACATATTTAATATTAGATAAACGTAAACTATTATGCTCTTTAGATGCCATTGTGTCTTACATGGTTTGTTTTAATATTTAATGCTATCAATGTTGCCTTTGTTTTGCGGTTTATTTACATTACTCTGCATGATTGAAACCCCCCCCCCCCGCTCTATCAATTTCCTTGAACTTGTTTATAGTGTTTTAGGCTTGACATTGTGAATTGCAAACCTGCACTTGATCTGAGGAATGGGTGGGGTTAGCCTGATCAGTGATTGTGAGCAGCTGGTGTGCTCTCACACACCCCTACTCTGTCTAGTATATAACATGCATGGTCTCAGTATGTCACTATTCCTGAACAAGTCCCATAAGGGGAACGAAATGTTGCAAATAAAACTACCTGGCGCTTATACAGGTGTGTGAGCCTCCTCACTCTTTTATCATGTTTTTGAGATGTGCATGCTTTTGCTCATGCTTTTCATGTTAAACCCAATAATTTTTCACAGACATGGCTTCAAAGTCCCATAAAGGAATGGCTGATAGTGAATGGATGTCCCGTTTAAGAGGTTTTGCTTCTACTGGGACATGGCCAGCAAATGCAGGAAACCGGCCAGCACCAAGGCAGAAGAAGTGGCATGATCTTTATCAGAAGGTGTGTCTATTATTCACTGCTCATACAGTTACATTTTAAAAAGCTAATAATGTGTGTGGTGACTGTAAAGAGATTGACTTAACCACTTCAAACCTCAACATATATTTTATATTCACAGATAGACAAATGCCCATTGACTCGACGAAGGCAAACAACTTTATTCCAACCCAAGTCTATGCAATGCCGTCACCGTTGCCATAGCAAACTCGCACTTTGCTAGATTTATGTTAAGCTGCACCTCGGCCAGCCGTTCAAACAGAGCACAGATGCACCGAAGATGAGAATGCCAAGTATCACCGAAAATTACAAGATCATCCAAGTAAACTAAACAGCCATCCAGACCTGACACAACTCAGTTCATCAGCCGCTGAAATGTGGCTGGAGCGTTCCGTAACCCGAATGGCATCACTGTATAAGAATACAGACCTGACGGCGTGACAAACGCAGATATTTCCTGTGCGCGCTTCGACAAAGGCACCTGCCAATATCCTTTAAGCAGATCGAATTTACTTGCGAATTTGGCAGACCCCACCTGATCTATACAATAGTCCATGCGCGGCGATGGAAAGGAATCTGGTTTGGTGACAGCATTCACTTTTCTGAAATCCGTACAAAACCTCGGCGTCTTATCTGGTTTCGGCACCAAAATACAGGGAGAGGCCCAACTAGACATAGACGGGACAGCAATGTTATTCTGAAGCATATACTCGACTTCAGCGTCTAGATATTTGAGCTTCTCAGGTGACATGCGGTAAAACCGCTGCTTAATCGGCAGTGCGTCCCCGACATCAATGTCATGCAACAATCTAGACAACTCACTACGCTAAGGCTCAGGCAAGTGAGACAACAACTTGTCCAAATTGCAGAGTGACTTGGAATTCTTCAATCGGCCATAAAACAAACCGTCATCCGGTTCTGGCACTCCATCTCCTTCGTGTGTCACAGACACCGGACTGATAAGGAGAGCAGGACTCACACCATCCCCATCAGCCTGACCAAAATCCGCATTACACTTGTAATATGGTTTTAGGAGATTAACGTGGCAAAGTTGTGTTGACTTTTTCCGCCTCGGTGTTGCAATCAAATAATTTAAGTCTGACAACTTCTCAAGAACAGTGTACGGGCGAACATACTTGGCCTGAAACGGTGAGCTCACAATAGGCATGAGAGCCAGCACCTGATCTCCTGGGCAAAGCTCTTGACGTGCTGTACGACGATCATATATCTCTTTCATCCAAAAGAAGCTCTTTTTGTTGTTCAAAAGTTAGCCCGTGCGTCTGGATAGGCATAGTAGTGGAAACTGGAAGAAATGCCCCAGGATCAAAAGTCATCACTCCTATCTCAACTAACTTCGCCTTCACAGCCGCTTTAATATTCTCCTTGAGACGTTTATCCCCAACAATAACCACTGAATAATGCTCAGCAATTTTAAGCAACTGCTCCTTTGTGCATTTCTCTAAGGCGTCCTCAGACGGAGCAGCGAAAAACGCCTCAATTTCAGCCATTTCAACCCTGAATTCACACAACTACGACCAGTCCACCAAACAACTTTATACGTAACAGGTGCAGCAAGCCAGTGAAATTATTTGTGCGCGCCGAGCAATTACATCCCCAGCTGGGTTTGGAGCTTCCCCGCTATTTTTTCAAAAACAAAAAAGGGAAAAGATTAACCCGAAAGTAATGAACCAAAAGGAGATGGAGATCCCGGCCAAAAAGAACAAAAGAGGGGTCAGCACAGGGCCAGCCACGCAATGGGCCGTCGGACCACGCACTTTCCCCACTAGATAAGAAAACCCAGGTAAACCTATAACCAAACAAAACCGATAACAGGACTACCGGCAATCTCCAACTCAAACTAAAATAAGAAAACTCTTCCCATGTTACGAGGATGCATACGAGAAACACCTGCCGTCTGGACACCTGTTACGAGCATAACTAATGACTGGTCCTAGGACTAGAACTCTAGACAAAAATGGACAACAACACAGCGCAAATAAATATATGCTATTTATTCCAAAGAAAAATATGGCAACGCAAAATAAATCAACTTGTGAGGTGTGGAGGTCAGTATCAGTAGTGTCAGTGTGTGTGAATGTGGAAAATGTGTGGTGTGTGTTGTTAAGAAAAATAGAATCAAAACCAAACAAATGAAGGGGCTGCCAGGGAAGAGAGAGCCACACTGAAGGCAGGGAGGTTTTATAGACTGAAACACTGGGCCCAGGTGCTCCAAATCATCCCAATCAGCTCATCTCACATCAGACTCCTCAAAGACAAATAGAGAGAAAGTTAGGCAACATCCCCCACCAGCCTCCGACTCCTGTCCGCTACTTCACGCACGATCTTCTGCTGTGGATGCCATACAGGCTCTGGAAGGTGAAGTTTGTCTGCATCAACCCAGCGTGTGGGCAGAGACAGCTCAAAGGTAAAGCTTTTTTTTGTTACTGTGAAATTACCGTTTTCGTAATGTGTTTCTCTGATGTGAACACCTAAAACATCTGAAAAGACAAATAATTGTCTGTCTGTGTGTTTGTGTGTGTATGGGTTTGTACTTGTGTTTCTGTTTGTCTTTCTGTCTGTTTATGCATCAGGTGCGGGCCTGCACAAGAGGGCACGGCAGGTCCTAGACATCGACCGGGTCTACTTTATTGTGGGAAAGGATCTGGGCTGCTCTAGATGCAAGACAACCTATGTCTCTTGGAGCCAGACTTTACTGCAACAGTTCAATTTGGCTCACAGGCTTGAGTTCCGGGTTATCCTGACCCAAAAGTAAGTAGTGTTTCTCCTCTTATGCCGTGAAAAATTACGTCTTGCATTTTTACCTATATTTGTTCGTTTTTGACCAAGGTTCGCCTGTGACGTTCGAGTGATCCGGCTTCTGCAGGAGCGGGGCTTAGGGAACAGCCCCACACGGGTCCTCAAACAGCTAAAGGAGAGCCACTCAGAAGAATGGTTGCAGCGAGTGGCGAGGTAACCACAGAATGCACGGCCTTCCTCCAGATGCTGCACTGGTGCCACACTGGTTTCCAGAGCCTCCGGAGCCTGGCGTGGTGCCCAGCTGCAAGTGGCTCTTGTCCGTGTACACCAGGGCTCCAGACTGTGACCAAATGCTTGCGACCAAAATTTTAGTAAGTGCGACTGAATTTCATGTCCACTCGCACACTTACTGGTCGCACATTTGCCAGTTTTTTCTTTTTTTTTTTTTTACAGGTTAAACGTGGAAGGGGTGCGTCAATGACTGAAAGGGAATGAGTCGGGGGAGGGGCCTACGGCCTACACATAATTAAGTGTGAGCATGGACTTCCGTAAAGTAGTCGAGAGGAGAGGTGCGGTGTTTGAACGATGAAGCGAACAATTGACTCATTTTTCCGGCCTGCTGCTAGTGTGCCAGTGCAAACGGCACAGCCACAGTCGGACGATGATTCCGAGTCAGAGGCACAGGCTACAGCGGCAAAAAAGTTTCAAACTCACTCATTTCGACAAGACTAGCTGCGAGAATTCTCCTGGTTGAGGTACTGTAAGGAGACGAACACCTTGAACTGCGAGTGTTGCAGTCGCTAACCCAAAGCTGCGGGGAACACGAAGTTTGCCGACAGTGAAGGCACTTCGCAGTTTAAACACGATACCATAATTAAACACAATCAAAGCCTCAAGCATAGAGTATGCCGAGATATGCTAATAACTGAAAAAGCAACCCCACTGTCGGCTGCTTTTAGAAGGCAAGAGGCTGTAAATCATGCGGAGGAATTGTTTAATTTATCTATTTATTTATTTATTTTTTTCGTTTAATTTCACCAGCTCAAAGCAGGTATTACGCCCGGACTACATTTAATGCGACAACGCGCACGTAAAGTTAGAAGAAAGAGGCGGGTATGTTTAGTTTTAGTAATATCATGCTCAGGCAATGAGTCTGCAATGGCCCAGACGGGAGACACATGTAGCTCAGTGCTTAACTTATTTTTAATCCACTCTATATTCTTCTGGTTGTTCTCCGATATGTTCCCCTAAAGCCTTTAGAATTAATAAGAATTATGGTTCCGCCTTAAATCGACGCAGAGCCGCCGCCGTAGCCTACGGCGGCGGCTCTGCGTTGTTGTAACGCAGAACCATAAATCAGCCTTCACCCGGTACATACATAGGTTTCTCTAAACATCTGTTCCCGCTACAGTTTTAACTAAAAGAAAATGTGCTCCAATACAGCAGGTCTCATAATTTTATTTTGAACACTGCCAAAACTCTAACTTAAAACGTAACTAGAACTTAAAATTGGCTTGACACAAATGAAAGTTAAATTTAACACGTGGGAAAAACACCTAATCTTTTAAATTATGTTTGTTATCAGGTGTAATGGCATTTTTAGGTTAGAAATAAGAATATTTCTTGGTAAGATCCTTAGTTTTTTGAGTGAAGGCAGTGAATTTGGTCAACTGGTGTAAGTTCAGGGTTTTTAAATGCACAGCCATGAACCTACTGTATTATATAATTTAGTCTTAGTGATGTCAATTAACATCTAACATCTTATTTATATTTATAATCGCTCTTTAACTAAACAAAAATATGTTTTATCCGATTAATCGATGGAATTTTCAGTAGAATACTCGATTACTAAAATATTCGATAGCTGCAGCCCTAGTTCAGATAACTGGTGTTTATGTCCAGTGAATGTAATATAGATTAATGTTATTCCATAGTCATAACATGTGCTTTCATTTTAAGGTGTATATGATGCCACCAAACAGGCCTTCCAGCATCTAGGGACAGACACAGAGTGGTTAGAGAAGACAGTTGCCATGGGGGCTGATGGTGCAGCTGTCAATCTTGGGCACAAAGGAGGGGTCATAGCCCTCCTCCAAGCTGAGGCAGGGGCTTACATTGTCCCATTTCATTGCATGCCACATAGGTAGGTTACATTTGAACTTTCAGGATAAAAGTAGGGTAGTAGCCTTAACAATGCATCTTTACATTTAAGTTCTATTCATTGTAATTGTAGATTGGAGCTGGCAATGCTATCTGTGCAAAGGAAAAATTCCATGGTGGATCATGTCTACAATCTTGCGGCATCTTTAAAAGTGCACAATAAAATGTAACACTGCATTTGAAACAGCACATTGTGGTAATTAATTAATCTATTATGAAATACGTATTACTAATACACTGAAATGTAATAGAAATGTAAAAATTTGGTTAGCGTGTCGATAAACGATGTGCGCTCCTAAGATTTCTGATTGTGCCCATAAAAATTTTCAGTTAGGGGCTACTGTGCTCCTAGTGAAAAAAGTTAGTCTGGAGCCCTGTACACACAAGATGTCCTCACCAGACTGACGGACATTCAGGCTCATATCACGTCAACCAATGGAACCATCCTGAAGTTTGACTCCACTAAAAAGGTTAAACAAATTTTAGGTTCTTTAAACCAGGTTACTAATGTTTGATATTAATCTACTGTATATTGTGTAACTATTTCTGCAGGCCGTTGATGACCACAAGGTGCCAAGATACCAGCACGTTGACAGGAGTACCTGGTAGAGCTGCGGAGTGAGACCTCTCTCTGTCTGACCAACAAGCAGGCAGACACCATCATACACCTGTGGGAAAGTCTGGACAGCAGAGACAAGTGCCGGGTGGTGTATGCAGCGAGGCATCAGGAGCGACTCTTGACTGGACGTTTCAGGACGCCAAAAAAGCCCTGAGCGACACCAGGAGTGGAGAAACCACACGCTGCTTCCTTGGTGCAGCTAGTGCGCCTGCTCAGTGGACAAATTGTTGTCGACTGGTAGAGGGCATTTTCATTAGGCTCTGCACTCTCTTCCCTTCCCCAAAGAGGAAAAAGAAAAAGCCTGAGACTGAGTCATCGTGGTCACAGGTTTTGCAGGCCTACAGGCATATCCGACAGCGCGTAGTGGGCAATGCTAAAGTCATGCAAGAGCCTCAAATCCAACTTGTGGAGGTGAACCAGAGCACTCTGATAAGCTGGTTCCACAGCAGGAGTAAGGGACAGGAGCTGTCTGTGCTGCTACAAGGCACCATGATCCCACCAGCCATTGCTGTTGCTGAAGAGCCTCTTCCAAGGTTCGCCTGTGACATTCGAATGATCCGGCTTCTGCAGGAGAGGGGCTTAGGGAACAGCCCCACACGGGTCCTCAAACAGCTGAAGGAGAGCCACTCAGAAGAATGGTTGCAGCGAGTGGCGAGGTAACCACAGAATGCACGGCCTTCCTCCAGATGCTGCACTGGTGCCACACTTGTGCCACCACTGCAAGTGGCTCTTGTCCGTGTACACACAAGACATCCTGACCAGACTGACGGACATTCAGGCTCATATCACGTCAACCTATGGAACCATCCTCAAGTTCGACACCACTAAAAAGGTTAAACAAATTTTAGGTTCTTTAAAAAGGTATAGTCTGTAATGTAGGAGAACTAGCAAGAGAGTTAGCTTGATTTGAAAGTGGCACCTCCTCTAAGCCCCACCCCCTCCTCCCCCACCCGTCGGCACTCCGTCCAAATTTACAACAAAACTACCCCATGTCTCATTCACCTGTAAGTAAACTATATTATTATTATTATAATGAATGTAATGAATTTTGTGTTTTTTTATACCTTGGTTATTTTGCTTGTTAGAGCTTCCACGACCACAGCAGTGGCTCCGACCCTACCTACAGTCCGGAGCAGGACACGTCTTCAGGTCATAGGGGTGCTAGAGCGAGAGGAGGCCGTGCGAGAAGGGCTGCACCGCGTACAATCCGAGGAAGAAGAGGTAGAGGACGGGGAGCAAGCCGGACCGGGACCGGAGAGCAACTTGGTCATGAGGACATTCTGCAAGTGGAGAATCTGCAAGCTCAAAGAATTGCAGATGAGCAGGTAGTCTATCTATAATCAGTACTGGAGTTGAGGGGGGATGACATCCCCCCCTGAAATAAAAACGGTCCAAATCACCCCCCCTGTAAAACTGCCATCCCCCCTTTCCATCCGTTATGTCATTTCATCAATGAATGTGGTTTTACTGCTATTACTGTAGTACTGTCTATAATAGCATTTAAATTTTTATTTCATATTACCAATAACTATAACTGATGGCCTGGCATGCACTGTGGACACAGAATTCTTCTTAGAGGACAATAAAGTCTAATCTTCTTGATGATTTGACTATTTCCTTACAGGCCAGAATTCAAACACTGAGTTTGGAAGAATCCCATCAGTTGCTGCAGACCTGTCTCACAAGAGACCCAAGCCTCATGTTTGATCTCCTGCTCATCTCATCATCAGGAGATGCTGCTCCACCATGCCCTCCAGCTCCAAGTCAACCCATTTGGTGTGTGTGCCGAAACTGCCGTGAGATGCCCACAGATTTAGAGAGAAAGTGCTGTGGGCAACAACACGACTCCTGCATTTCCATGCTGCCTCACATGGAGGTGTACATGTTGCAGGAGGGGGTCTTACGGCTTGCCAGAAGGATCTGGAATGATGTCCGGGCTGTGGAGGATCTTCCAGACCCAGGGGAGAGCAACAAACAATTCCGCTACGCAGCATACCGTCAATACGTCGTGTGGCAATACGGGGCACTGGGAGCTGGGCACAGAGTAGTGATTCCTAGTTGCTGTGTCTGGAAAATAAGAGACCGCTACCCAGATCCACATGGACAGTATGTAGGTTTCATCCCTAGTAGGGTGTAAACCAATTGTCTTGAGCCCTGCAGTTTATACTGTGTAATAGTGATGCGTGGGTCGACCTATAACCCGCGGGGCGGGTTCGGTCAAGAGATTTTCACTTCATGGGCGGGTCGATCCCTCGCAAGCACGTAACCTGCGACCTGACGTCACGAATGCGCAAACAGCGGCAAAAACAAATCAAGATGGATGAAACGGTGAGGAAAAAAATATGGACAGGAGAATATAAACTGAGAAAAAAAAAAAAAAGATCAAGCTACTAAATCTCAAGTTTGGGATCATTTCTGTGAGGCAGACGACAGCTGCATTGGTTACGTGAAGTGCAAATTCATGTGACAAGTAGGGCTGTTCGATTAATCGATTTTAAATCGTAATCGCGATTATGTAATTAGAACGATGTTAAAACGTGAAACTCGTAAAATCGATTTTTCACTTTTTTTTTTTATACCTTGTCTGCACACATAATGATTGATACCATATTAATGATTATTAATGATTGATACCATATTAATGATTGATGGAAATACCTCTCAATACCTGCGACAAGTGCCCCATCGGAGAGGCTCTTTAGTGTAGGAGGGGGCGTTGTAACCATGGTGATATACTAACATGCCACCGGGCATCCCTTAAGCCAGATGCGGTAGACCGGCTCGTGTTCCTTGCAAAAAACTTGCAAATGTGAATAGCAAATGTAATGACTGACATTACACACCTCTACCTCCTTCATGGGTTGCATTATTATTTAGCATGCAAAGACCCAGTTTAGTTTAATTAGAAAATGTCTTGTTTTATTTAATTGGAAATATAACTTACTGTATGTTTGCAAGTGCTGATTTGCTGATTTTTTTTTTTCCAGAGATAAAACTTTATATTTTATATTTTTTAAAACTTTTTTTCAACTTATTTTACAGAGTTTTGCACTTTATTCATTCATTTTTGGTTTAATAAGAGCAAAGTTTTCACTTAAAGCCCAATGGGGCAAATGTTCAATAAAAAAAACAGCATATTTTAAATCATTTCTTTGCCTTTTGTCAATTCACAAAATAATCGTAAATCGGATTTTGAAAGAAAAAAAAAAAAAAAAAAAAGAGAGATTTTATTTTTGGGGAAATCGAACAGCCCTAGCGATAAGCTGTATAAACACGAGAGCCACAAGACGGGTACATCCAGCATGACAAGACATGTTTGTGGAGGAGGATCTAAGACGTCTCAGAGTGGTATGATTACCTCATTCCTTAAGAGTAACAAAATTCCAGCTCAAGTTAAATCTGAGGTCACCGACGCCTGTGTTAAATTGTGTTGTCAAGATCTCCAGCCCTTTGCTATAGTTTCAGGCGATGGATTTTGTGCGCTGGCTAGGAATGGGCGATATTTTACCGTTCACGATATACCGTCAAAAAAATTCCCCGTGGTAAGAATTTGTCATCTCTCTGCTCCTCTCTAGGGAGGAGCAGAGAGGATTCCCAGCAGCAGCGAACGCACCACGAGATGTGGTAATATCGCGAGAGCTACGAGGCAGCAGAATCCAACATGGCGAGGTAATACTTTCGTTTTCAATAAATGCTTTAAAAACGATTATATACTCAGAATAAAATAACAAAAGGGTAGTTTATAGACAGATTATACAGTTATGAACCCAACCTGGAGCAAAGCGAATCATTAGACCCACCCCTAGACGAGTATTTTGAGAGATTAGTCATGGTGAAGAAGTCTGGTGGGGCAGCGACGTCCACGCCGAAGCGGTCCCGACCTGAGGATTCTCCTGGAGCAATATCTCCTCCAGGAAATACCACGAGGACATTCTGAGGTCTATCGACGCCCGTTTGGCCTCCCACGACGCCCGTTTATCCCTGGTGGAAGTCCTGCACAAGGAATTCCAGTCATTAAGAGAAGCGGAGGAATTTGGTAACCAGCAGGTGGAAAAATTGATGGCTGAAAACACCAGTCTGAAGGAGTCGGTGAAGTCCATGTCAGAGGGTTTTAGCCGGCTCCAGAATGAGAATAAATCTTTAAAGGAGGCCGTTTTAGACCTTCAATCGCGATCCATGAGGGACAACCTGGTATTCTCAGGGATCCCGGAGAAACCTGATGAAGATCCTGAACAAACCGTCCAGGGTTTCATTCGGGACCACCTAAAACTTCCGGAAGATATGGCGAACTCCATCACGTTTCACCGCGTCCATCGCCTAGGAGGAAGAGGATTGGAAGCCCAGAGACCCAGGCCCATTGTTGCTAAATTCGAACACTACAAACATAAAGAGCAGGTGAGGAGACGGGGCCATTTGATGTCAAAGAGAACACACCAGCATACATGCAAGAAGTGAGTCATGTAATTGACAAGTGCAAAAGCCTTGTGACTTACCTAAAGAAATCCGGTACCGTTGCTCACCTCCCGCACGCTGAGATATAGGAATGTGAAACGCGGTGGAACAGTAAAGTCGCAATGATGCAGTCAGTCAGCAAACAGTACCGTGAGATCCAACAGGCCATGGAAGAGAAAGATCAGCTTGACAGACTGGATGGCATTCAGCTAGACGTGTTAAACACGATCACAGAGTTCTTGTTGCCTTTTAAAACTGCGAGTGAAGAGCTGGAAGGTGACAAGTATCCAACCATTCAACTAGTGGTGCTTTGGTTTTATAAACTGAAGAAACACTGCGAGCCAAAGTACGTGACCCGGAGTACATGGTTTATGTTCGAGCACGGACAATGCAGCTCTTGAACGAGAAACTGTCCATCGTCTTCGCCCACAAGCTTGGGACGTTTCTTTGTCCACGTTTCAAGTCCCTCAAGATGTTTCCAGCTGAAGAGAGAAACGCCGTCTACGACCAGGCCAGACGACTTGCCAGGGAATTTGACAGATCGCAAACACCACTCCCAGCGGGGGAGCCTGAGCCGGCCAAGGTTAAAGGTAAGAAAGTATTAATAAAAATATAGCCGTAATAATGATAAACAATACGCTTGTTGCAGCCGTTCCAATAATATCATTATTGTTTATTGTTATTGCATTTCAAAGGGCGATCATTGTTGATTATTCTGCATATAGTTTTATAATATTGTTTGGGTAGAGATCGAGTTGTTTTGATACTTGTTGGAAAGAGGCAGTAGTCAAAAAAGTTTTGTGACCGCTGTTTAAGTTAATTCGTTACCTAAAACGTTTTTTTCGATATAGAAAAAAAAAAGTAATTTAAGATCATGTTTTGTGTGGTAAAATAAGTTAAATCATTTTTTTGAAGTCGCGAGTTTTTGGCGAGTCGAGCTGATGCCGCCTGCGGGACTCCCGTCTTAACAGCTGGGACAACGCTGTTATAAGATTTATTAAATAATAGGCTACATCTTAGTCTATTAGACAGCTTAGTTTATTACAATGGTTGATTTAACAGCAATTCGCTTTGGCGTAATAATGAAGGCTAAATCAAAATAGTAAAACTATATTATTCCATTTTATTTTAGTTGAGGACGCCGAAAGAGCCAAAAGAAAACTGGCTGCGTTCAGCGAGTGGGAGGATAATGGTGAAGAAGACGACCAGAAAGACGAGGTGCAGGGCTACATTGCTAGTCCCTTACTCCAGCTATTCTGGGATGGGAATGACCTTTTAAGTTTCTGGGAGTCTCAGTCACAGGTCTTCCCTCTGCTTGGCAAGGTGGCCAGAATGATTCTCTGCATCCCTGCAACAAGTGCATCGAGCGAGCGCACCTTCAGCTCAGCCGGCCGGGTGCTCGAGTCCAGGCCAAACAGACTAAACCCCGGCACAGTTGATGCAATTCTTTTTTTGCACAGTGAATGACAATGCCTTGGTTAGATTAATGTGGTTAATAGCCTATGTTCCGTTATTCAGATTATTGCAAATAGCCACAAAAACCTAATTTTATTTTTGGATTTATTTATTGTTTATTTACCAGGCTTAAGATTTGAATTTGTTGCAGTTTCCAGTGCACTGTAAAGGCTGTTTTCACCTTTGTGAGAGTGAGACTGAATAAAAGCCTTATTCAAAGGCATATTTAACGTGTAATCGTGTATTAATACCGGTGGGTTGGGGCGGGTTGTGCAAATAGATATGGCAGTGCGGGGCGGGTCATATTTTCTCATTAATGCGGGACCCGCGGGTTGGAAAAACCCCCACCCGCCGATCACTAGAGAGCACCACACGCTGCTTCCTTGGTGCATCTAGTGCGCCTGCTCAGTGGCCAAATTGTTGTCGACTGGTAGAGTACATTTTCATTAAGCCCTGCACTCTTCCCTTCCCCAAAGAGGAAAAAGAAAAAGCCTGAGACTGAGTCATTGTGGTCACAGGTTTTGCAGGCCTACAGACATATCTGACAGCGCGTAGTGGGCAATGCTAAGGTCATGCAAGAGACTCAAATCCAACTTGTGGAGGTGAACCAGAGTACTCTGATAAGCTGGTTCCACAGCAGGAGTAAGGGACAGGAGCTGTCTGTGCTGCTACAAGGCTAGGGCTGTGCAATTAATCGATTTTAAATCTAAATCGGATTTATTAATCACAATCGATGTTAAAAAAAGGAAAATCGATTTTGCTTTTTTGCAGCTGGCTGCATTACAGACAGAGCCCGTCTAGTCATCTTTGTTTGGTCAAGAAAATTGTAAATGTTGCCACTTTACTAAACTCAAGGAGGATTTACAGTATCTTTCAATTGCACTTCATTCCCAATAGGGAAATTTGTTTGCTATTTTTCTTTAAAAATAAAGATAAAATATTTGAAACAATTTATTCCATTGTCTTTTGTAGTTTTACCAAAAACTTTTCAGAGAAAAAAAATTGGAAAAATCTGATTTTATTTTTGTCCAAAATCGCCCAGCCTTATACAAGGCACCATGATCCTCCAGCCATTGCTGTTGCTGAAGAGCCTCTTCTTGCTGCAAGACAGCTGCGGGCAGAACCCCTCCCAGCCCATCAGGAGCATCAGTACCATCTACCAGAGAGCACAGTAGGCCAGGCAAAAACAAAAGGGAAAAGATTAACCCAAAAGTAATGAACCAAAAGGAGATGGAGATCCCGGCCAAAAAGAACAAAAGAGGGGTCAGCACAGGGCCAGCCACGCAATGGGCCGTCGGACCACGCACTTTCCCCACTAAATAAGAAAACCCAGGTAAACCTATGACCAAACAAAACCGATAAAACAGGACTACCGGCAATCTCCAACTCAAACTAAAATAAAAACTCTTCCCATTTTACGAGGATGCGCACGAGAAACACTTGCCGTCTGGACACCTGTTACGAGCATAAATGACTGGCCCTAAGACTAGAGCTCTAGACAAAAATGGACAACACCACAGCGCAAATAAATATGCTATTTATTTTAAAGAAAAATACGGCAACGCAAAATAAATCAACTTGTGAGGTGTGGAGGTCAGCATCAGTTGTCAGTGTGTGTGAATGTGGAAAATGTGTGGTGCGTGTTGTTAAGAAAAATAGAATCAAAACCAAGCAAATGAAGGGGCTGGCAGGGAAGAGCGAGAACACTGAAGGCAGGGAGGTTTTATTGACTGGAACACTAGACCCAGGTGCTCCAAATCAGCCCAATCAGCTCATCTCACACCAGACTCCTATGCCCTCAATTAGACAGGGTCGTCACAGGTGTATCTACCTATAGGTTAAACACCAGGGGCCTGTGGTGCACCAGCAGTCCATCACCCCTGACCCCACAGTGCGAGCCTCAGCTTCAAGCCAGGAACCACCAGGACAGAAGTCCGTTGCTCGTGAGACGATGCAACAAGCTCCAGCTTGGTGTATACATTTTGTGTGTTTCAGATCACCAAGAAGTTAGCTGGTACTGCCAAGGGAACTGCTCTCTGGATGTCGTCTGTGGGCAATGGGTTTGGTGAGATTCTCCTCAGTGTTCTCACTGCTGAGGAGGGAGCCGGATTGGACCAGATGGCTAATGGTCTGGTAAAGAGGTATGTTAATTTAAGTTATTAATTAGTTGATAAAAAAACCTTAATGATTGGTATACCAGATTTTGCTTAAAGCAACATTCCATCTGTAGGTACCAGCAGGCTGGTGTGGATCCTCCTGTCGTCTTGTATGTGGACTGTGGGTGCTGTGCTGCGAAGGCTGACTCCACAAAGCTGAAGGCGAGGTTCAGTGGTTGGGCGAGGCTCATCGTCAGACTCGACATCTGGCATTTTATGCGGCGAATGGCCATCGGATGCAGCACCGATGCCCATCAGTTGTACCCACTTTTCATGCAAAGCCTCTCTGCATTTTTGAGTGGGATGCATCTGATTTGGCACTGCTGCGGCTGGCAAAGAAACAGCAGCTTCAATCCCAAGACATCCCTACCGACAATGTGGACACGAATCCAGCAAAAACCGGAAGTCGAGCGGCCGCCATTACTGCGGTGGCGGCTCCCTGCCAGGCTCTCTTAATGTATTTGTATTTCAGCGCTTTTGAATGAAAGGGTCCCCAAAAGTGGAGTGCTTTAAGTTTAAAATGTCTCGGAATTCGGGGAGGACTCGTGCCGTTCTTGGCTGTTCAAACAGCAGTGTAAAATTACAAATCTGGAAAAAAACTTAATGCAAAACGCAGTCCATTACCAAACGAAGACTGTCCTTGTGCCAGACCGTACGGATTACACCGATTTCCTGGGCGTGCCGAGGACCAAGGTGTTTGCCAGAGGTGGATACAAAACATCCACAGAAAGGACTTTGTCCCAAATAAAAACAGTACGGTAGTTCTGCCCTTCAATTAGAGACCTGTAATTGCGTTTTTTTTCGTCATCGGACGCCAGGCGATCAATAAAATATTCTTGGATACCTAAAACAAAACGTACAGATGTTGTTGTTTTTTTAAATCACGTAGCCTTTCCATAATGATTAAATGTTGCGCTGCTAGCTTGCTAAAGTCAGCACACGTAGCGTATGCTATATTACAGTGTTTATTAATACACTCCCTTATCTCCCTATTCCTCTATTCTTTCCTGCTTATCGCTCAAACAAATCATTATTTGTAAATTAACATCAACATTAATTTAAGATACCTTCATTAGTTATGGGAGGCCACTGTCTAACATCATCAATCCAGCTATTCATGATGCTGTGTAGAGCGTCAGGTTACAATAACAGCATCATGAATTGATTGACACCTGTCACCGCAGCAATGGCGCCGCCGCAAGATGGCGGCACACACAAACCGGTCGCCGGATTCCTGTATATTACATTGTGGCAGAGTGGAGTAGCTGCAGCCACTCAGGTGGATGGGAAACAGGTGTGTCCCATCAGCCTGCCAGCCTTGATAAGGACTGGGAGACTGCAGCTGGGGAGGTGGGGTCCTGTGAAGCTGCTGCTGAGGAGCTGTGTGTGTTTCTGCACGTGTTGGGTGAAACTGGATTAAATAAAAGGGTCTGCACGAAACTCCGTGTCCTCTCCATCCTTCGGTCGGGCCCCGTAGCATCCACCCTGCTACATCTGGCGCCCAACGTGGGGCCCGAAGAATGGACGAGAGAGGCACGGAGCGGGCCCTGGACACGCTCGCCCGGGCCATGGCGGGCATGGCGGCTGCCTTCCGGGACCAGGGCGAGCGGCAGCTGGCCGCCATAGAAGCCCTGGTGGCCGCGGGGCGACCCACCGCCCCTGCACCCCGTCTGAGGGCCGCCGCAGCAACGCGGGAGGAGCTGGCGGCGCCGCAGCCGAGAGGCCGGGAGGCAGAAGCTGCGGGCCGCCAAGCGACGGCTCCCGAGGTGGTGGGACCCGCGGAGCGACCCATCCCTGCACCCCGTCTGAGGTTCGCCGCGGCAGCGCTGGTGGCGCCGCAGCTGAGAGGCCGTGAGGCAGAAGCTGCGGGCCGCCAGGCGACGGCTCCGGGGATGGAGTCAGCGGCGGAGACGGAGGGGGAGACGGAGGAGGAGTTGGCTGGGGAGGCGGCTGCGGAGGCGCAGCCGCCATCAGCGACGGCGGGGACGGAGGCGGACCACCAGCCAGAGCAGGGCTGCGTTGCGGAGGAGGAGGAGGAGGCGGTCCCGGAGGCGGACCGGCAGCTGGCGCAGGATTACGCCACGGAGGAGGCGGTCCGGGGTGCACCGTGTGGCCCGAGGCCACCACGGGCCCGGCCAGGAGAGCGTCGTCCACGGCGACCGGGCCGACGCCGGGGTCGCCCCCCCCGACCGTTGTGCTGGTCGGGCCGACGCCGGGGGCGACCACCCCGACCGTTCCACTGCTCAGGCCGACGCCGGGGACGACCCCCCGACCGGGAAGCCCGGAGGGTTCCTCTCCCGCTCCGAGGGGGGGGGGGGGAGTATGCTCGGCCGGACGGACCCCGGCTTGAGTTTGTCGTTGGGGGTGTGTGGCAGAGTGGAGTAGCTGCAGCCACTCAGGTGGATGGGAAACAGGTGTGTCCCATCAGCCTGCCAGCCTTGATAAGGACTGGGAGACTGCAGCTGGGGAGGTGGGGTCCTGTGAAGCTGCTGCTGAGGAGCTGTGTGTGTTTCTGCACGTGTTGGGTGAAACTGGATTAAATAAAAGGGTCTGCACGAAACTCCGTGTCCTCTCCATCCTTCGGTCGGGCCCCGTAGCATCCACCCTGCTACATACATATACACAAACATTGGTTTTATCGCAATGGTACTGTTTTCCTGTATGTGTGTCATGTGTCTTATACTTATTTATTCTGTCTGTCGGTCTAGGCATATCCACAAGAATGAGTTGGCACTTCACTGCCGGCGGAGGACGAGGGGAGAGGAAACCACAGTGCAGCTGTTGCAATCGCTCTCGGGTCAACAAGGCAACGACTCCACGGGCGTACCGTTGTTCGACTCGGAGCAAATGGAGCACATTTGGCACGTCCAAAGAAAACATGTCAAGTGCATCCAGGACCCAACCGGTGTTCAACTCTACACCAAGACCGGCGAGCTAACAAAAGGAGGAGTGCGGCTCCCTGTGTACAGGTGTGCGAGAGGCTCCACATCCTTGGAGTCGTTTCATCTGCACTTAGCTCGCTTCATTCCAGGTTTGTGTCTGACAAGTGTTATATTTTTCGTAGCTTAAAAGTGTCCCACATTCTAATCGATGATGTGTCATTTATGATTTTCCAATGTACATTCAGGGACCAGTGCCAACAGCCTGAATTTTCAGGCTTACCTGTTGGAAGGGCTTTACAGATGGAACCAGGACCTGCGTGTTGCTGCTACTCCAGTGACCTGGTGCACTGTGAGAACAAAAATTATCAACGGCTGTTTGGCAGAAAGGTGGTACAGGAGTTTACTCCTCCCACCCCTTACACTGGTAAGAATGCTGTAAAACATTGTTAATTTAATGACGAGTTTTCAGTATTTATTGTGAACTTATTACTTGAACTGTGTCCATTGTGCAGTCATTATATTACATTTGCATTTACATGTGACAAGGCAGCTGTTTGTAGCTCGTCCAGGCCCCCCAGGCCCTGCATTCTCAGCCCCTCCCATTCCTCCTCCCCAAACTCCCTCAGCACTTTCCCCGTTAGTCTATCAGTTTGTGCTCACAGCTCCACCAGGCACGACCCCACAACCCATGGTCCTGACAACTCCACCACCTGCCACAGCACCCTCTTATCACACAAAACGCTCATACCAAAGGACTGTTGAGGGAAATACCTGCAAAAAGTGTGGACAGTTTCGCAATCAGGAAACAGGGCAACGCCAGTGGCAGGGTCTATTGCCCATTCACTGAACCACAAACAAAAGAGCAATGGAAGGAAGAGATGAAAGCCACATTTCCCAAGCAGCCTAAGCCTTTGTAAATGTATATTACATTATTATCATTTATTATGTATATTATTGTATATTGCAGTTTTGTGTGCAACTTCTGAAAAATTAAAAAACCTTCTACAAATGTGCTTGTTGGTCTTTTGCTTATGTGCAAATGTAACACCTGTAATGATATTGTTAATAAATTTAATGTAGACATTATTGTAGGCTAATGGATGAATCTAATAACACTATAGCCAATGGCCAATTATTTTAATAAATTAAGGAATAAAATGGGCATGGAGTATAATAGTAAAACATGCACATTAATTGATCATCACATTATGAGAAATAAAAACTGTAAGTTTGTGTTTAAATTGACGAGGTTGAGAATTTGTTAAGGACCATTTCTGTGGAAAACTGTGCTGGTACAGACTGTCTGGATGGTAAATTATTAAGAACAGCTGCCCTTTACATATCAACAACTGTATGTCACCTATTCAATGCCTGTCTGGTGAGTGGGATTTGTCCAAAGCTATGGAAAGAAGGTAAAATACTGCCAATAATAAAATACCCAAAACTCCCTCTGGATTGTCAGAACAGTAGACCAATTACAATCTTATCAATTCTCAGTAAACTGCTTGAAAATATTGTATTCAAACAGATTCAAGATTATTTTACAACAAATAAATTTGATGGATAATTCTCAACATGGCTATAGAGTTGGACATTCAAAATGTACAGCACTAGTCAGAATGACTGATTGGCTAATGGGAATTGACAAGAGCTTGCTATCAGGTGCAATTTTATTGGATTTTACTTCTGCTTTTGATCTCATAGATCATGAATTGTTGATTGAAAAACTGAGGTGTTATGGTTTTGGTTCTATGGCTGTCTCATGGTTTGAGAGCTATTTGGGCAATAGAGCTTAATGTGTATATTTAAAAGGTACACTATCTAGCAGCAAAAGATTAAGCTGTGGGGTGCCGCAAGGCAGTTGTTTGGGACCACTTTTATTTTCTATTTTTACAAATGATATTCCTCTTGTAAGAAATCCAGTTTGGTATTATATGCTGATGACACTACGTTATATTTCTCATCACCTACAATAGGAGAACTTAACTCTGTCCTCTCAAAGGACTTGAATGCAGTGTCTGATTGGGTTACAAGTAACAGACTGGTTTTGAATATTTTAAAAACTAAAAGTATTGTCTTTGGCTCACGACACAGTCTGGCTAAAAATCCTACACTTGACTTACAGTTTTTAGGACAATCAATCAAACATGATAAAGTAAGGCTTTTGGGCATTACCATTAGTAACACACTTTCATGGTCTGAACACATTAATCAGATTGTCACTAAGATGAGTAGAAGCATTGCTGCTGTTAGGAAATGTGCTAACTATCTAACTCCTGAAATTCGCAGACAGGTAGTACAAACATTGGTGTTATGTCATCTTGATTATTGTTCAGTTATCTGGGCATCTGCACCTAAGTCTGAGCTTACAAAGTTAAAAACAGCTCAAAATAGGGCAGCTTGACTTTCTCTTAATTGTTCTTATAGAAATAGTGTTGACCGAATGCATTCTTGTCTCAGTTGGCTGAAGGTGAATCATAGGTTATCTACCAGTTTATCATTATTTATTCGAAACATTCATAGCAGGCATCCCACTGCCTTCTCAAATCAGATTAGTTACAGTGCAGATGTTCATCATTACAGTACCAGAGCTTCAACTCAGCGTCAACTTACATTACCAAGAACTAATTCAATGAAAAACACTGTTGTATATAGAGCAATTTCATCATGGAACACTCTTCCTTTAAATATTAGGAGCATTCCAAACAAGAAATCATTCAAAAAACATGTTAAGTCATTTTTTAGATTGGAGAGTTAATAGTGTTATGTTATCATTTTGGGAACTGTGATTTCATCTTTTCTTTTTAATTGCAATTGGATCTGTGTATGTTTTGTAACTGGAATGGTATGTTATTGTTGTTTATATTGTACTTTTTAAATAGGACCCCAGGAAGACTAGCCTGGCGTTTGTGCGTCGGCTAATGGGGATCCTTAATAAACATAAACATTTTGCCAAATTGATAGTCAGTCGTGCCCAGACCAATCTCTCAAAGAGAGCCTTAACACGCTGCATGTGCTCAGACCAGGGGCCTGTACTACGAAGCAAGTTCAACATACCCAGGATATCTTTTCCTTATCCAGATTCACTAACCCGGACAATTGCAATCACGCTAAGCGGTCACACGACGGTGGTTATCAACTCGGTATATCAACCCAGGTTTCTCCAACCTGGATATGAGCGCGTGCACATAAAAGGGGCGGTGTTTTCAGCGCATGACCAATCGCAAGCATGGAGAAGTCCGCTGTCAGAGCCGCTTACTTCAGCAGTGAAGAGCAAACTTTAATTCTCCAGAAATACGATGAGTATAGGAACATTATACAGGCAAAAAGCAACACAGTTGCAGCTGCAAAATCCAGGAAGGACAGCTGGCAAAAGATCGCTGACTGTGTAAATGTGTAAGTTCATAGGGATATAAACATCACTGCCCCATCATTAGGGCATAAGTAGATCTGACTATAATTACAGTTGTCTATTCTGTTAAATGCATGTGTTGCTTAGATGTATTCGTATGGCGTGTATGACAATTGTAGCCTCATTCCTTCAGCCGCAACCCCAGCGGAGTGAAACGCACATGGGAGCAAATAAAAAATAAATATAAAAACATAATTCAAAGCGGTAAGTAGGCTCACTTTCATATCTTAGAAGTACAACAAGTACAAGGCTTTAGTGTTTCTATCACTCTCTGTTTTAGGATGATATCAGTATACAAAAGCATAATGAAATAGCATTGACATTACTTGCAGCAAACAGAAAAAAAAATGACAAGAAGAAGACAGGAGGGTCCCTGAATACGCGTTCTCTTCGGAGGGATCCTCTCAGGATCCGCGCACCGAGCTCCACTGGATTCTCTTCGAAAGGGCATGCCATTTTCCAAGAGAGCTGGTTGGTCAGTGGGCGGTGCTTTTATACCCGGCGATCTGTATCTCGAACATAACCTGCTCCGGAGCAGGTTAGCTGTTCAGCCTAAGTTACCATGGCGATGTACCCCGGTAAGAAGTGAACCACCGTCGTAGTCCTGAAAACCCAGGGTTAAACCTGAAGTTACCTCGCTAACCCCAAATCCCGCTTCGTAGTACAGGCCCCAGATCTGACGGCCCTTTGTGGGTTGGTCTGTGTCTCTTTCCCTTCCTTTGTTTCTTTTGCTGGCTCATCATCATTTGTTAGGAATTGTTGTTTTGTGGTTTGGAGTTTATTTTTGTTTGGTTATGAATAAACTCATTTTTCCATTCTTGACTTCTGGTAATTATGTTCGACCTCTTTATTGAGCCTGTTAGGGGCCGTAACAATGCCATACAGGCTCTGGAAGGTGAAGTGTGTCTGCATCAACCCAGCGTGTGGGCAGAGACAGCTCAAAGGTAAAGCTTTTTTTGTTACTGTGAAATTACTGTTTTTGTAATGTGTTTCTCTGATGTGCTGTGAACACCTAAAACTTCTGAAAAGACAAATAATTGTCTGTGTGTGTGTACGGGTTCGTACTTGTGTTTCTGTTTGTCTTTCTGTCTGTTTATGCATCAGGTGCGGGCCTGCACAAGAGGGCACGGCAGGTCCTGGACATCGACCGGGTCTACTTTATTGTGGGAGAGGATCTGGGCTGCTCTAGATGCAAGACAACCTATGTCTCCTGGAGCCAGACTTTACTGCAACAGTTCAATTTGGCTCACAGGCTTGAGTTCCGGGTTATCCTGACCCAAAAGTAAGTAGTGTTTCTCCTCTTATGCCGTGAAAAATTACGTCTTGCATTTTTACCTATATTTGTTCGTTTTTGACCAAGGTTCGCCTGTGACGTTCGAGTGATCCGGCTTCTGCAGGAGCGGGGCTTAGGGAACAGCCCCACACGGGTCCTCAAACAGCTAAAGGAGAGCCACTCAGAAGAATGGTTGCAGCGAGTGGCGAGGTAACCACAGAATGCACGGCCTTCCTCCAGATGCTGCACTGGTGCCACACTGGTTTCCAGAGCCTCCGGAGCCTGGCGTGGTGCCCAGCTGCAAGTGGCTCTTGTCCGTGTACACCAGGGCTCCAGACTGTGACCAAATGCTTGCGACCAAAATTTTAGTATGTGCGACTGAATTTCATGTCCACTCGCACACTTACTGGTCGCACATTTGCCAGTTTTTTCTTTTTTTTTTTACAGGTTAAACGTGGAAGGGGTGCGTCAATGACTGAAAGGGAATGAGTCGGGGGAGGGGCCTACGGCCTACACATAATTAAGTGTGAGCATGGACTTCCGTAAAGTAGTCGAGAGGAGAGGTGCGGCGTTTGAACGATGAAGCGAACAATTGACTCATTTTTCCGGCCTGCTGCTAGTGTGCCAGTGCAAACGGCACAGCCACAATCGGACGATGATTCCGAGTCAGAGGCACAGGCTACAGCGGCAAAAAAGTTTCAAACTCACTCATTTCGACAAGACTAGCTGCGAGAATTCTCCTGGTTGAGGTACTGTAAGGAGACGAACACCATGAACTGCGAGTGTTGCAGTCGCTAACCCAAAGCTGCGGGGAACACGAAGTTTGCCGACAGTGAAGGCACTTCGCAGTTTAAACACGATACCATAATTAAACACAATCAAAGCCTCAAGCATAGAGTATGCCGAGATATGCTAATAACTGAAAAAGCAACCACACTGTCTGCTGCTTTTAGAAGGCAAGAGGCTGTAAATCATGCGGAGGAATTGTTTATCTATTTATTTATTTATTTTCGTTTAATGTCACCAGCTCAAAGCAGGTATTACGCCCGGACTACATTTAATGCGACAACGCCACGTAAATTAGAACAAAGAGATGGCGGGTATGTTTGGTTTTAGTAATATCATGCTCAGGCAATGAGTCTGCAATGGCCCAGACGGGAGACACATGTAGCTCAGTGCTTAACTTTTATTTTTAATCCACTCTATATTCTTCTGATTGTTCTCCGATATGTTCCACTAAAGCCTGAATTATGGGTCCGCCTTAAATCGACGCAGAGCCTACGCCGTAGCCTACGGCGTAGGCTCTGCGTTGTTGTAACGCGGAACCATAAATCAGCCTTCACCCGGTACATACATATGTTCCTCTAAACATCTGTCCCCGCTACAGTTTTAACTAAAAGAAAATGTGCTCCAATACAGCAGGTCTCATAATTTTATTTTGAACACTGCCAAAACTCTAACTTAAAACGTAACTAGAACTTAAAATTTGCTTGACACAAAAAAAGTTACATTTTAACACGTGGGAAAAACACCTAACCTTTTTAAGTGATGTGTATTATCAGGTGTAATGGTCATTTTTAGGTTAGAAATAAGAATATTTCTTGGTAAGATCCATAGTTTTTTGAGTGAAGGCAGTGAATTTGGTCGACTGGTGTAAGTTCAGGGTTTTTTAATGCACAGCCATGAACCTACTGGATTATATAATTTAGTCTTAGTGATGTCAATTAACATCTAACATCTTATGTATATTTATAATCGCTCTTTAACTAAACAAAAATATGTTTTATCCGATTAATCGATGGAATTTTCAGTAGAATACTCAATTACTAAAATATTCGATAGCTGCAGCCCTAGTTCAGATAACTGGTGTTTATGTCCAGTGAATGTAATATAGATTAATGTTATTCCATAGTCATAACATGTGCTTTCATTTTAAGGTGTATATGATGCCACCAAAGAGGCCTTCCAGCATCTAGGGACAGACACAGAGTGGTTAGAGAAGACAGTTGCCATGGGGGCTGATGGTGCAGCTGTCAATCTTGGGCACAAAGGAGGGGTCATAGCCCTCCTCCAAGCTGAGGCAGGGGCTTACATTGTCCCATTTCATTGCATGCCACATAGGTAGGTTACATTTGAACTTTCAGGATAAAAGTAGGGTAGTACCCTTAACAATGCATCTTTACATTTAAGTTCTATTCATTGTAATTGTAGATTGGAGCTGGCAATGCTATCTGTGCAAAGGAAAAATTCCATGGTGGATCATTTCTACAATCTCGCGGCATCTTTAAAAGTGCACAATAAAATGTTTAACTGCATTTGAAACAGCACATTGTGGTAATTCATTAATCTATTATGAAATCCGTATTACTAATACACTGAAATGTAGTAGAAATGTAAACATTTGGTTAGCGTGTCGATAAACGATGTGCGCTCCTAAGATTTCTGATTGTGCCCCTAAACATTTTCAGTTAGGGGCTACTGTGCTCCTAGTGAAAAAAGTTAGTCTGGAGCCCTGTACACACAAGATGTCCTCACCAGACTGACGGACATTCAGGCTCATATCACGTCCACCTATGGAACCATCCTGAAGTTTGACTCCACTAAAAAGGTTAAACAAATTTTAGGTTCTTTAAACCAGGTTACTAATGTTTGATATTAATCTACTGTATATTGTGTAACTATTTCTGCAGGCCGTTGATGACCACATGTGCCAGGATACCAGCACATTGACAGGCTGGTACCTGGTAGAGCTGCGGAGTGAGACCTCTCTCTGTCTCAGCAACAAGCAGGCAGACACATTCATACACCTGTGGGAAAGTCTGGACAGCAGAGACAAGTCTCGGGTGGTGTATGCAGCGAGGCATCAGGAGCGACTCTTGACTGGACGTTTCAGGACGCTAAAAAAGCCCTGAGCGACACCAGGAGTGGAGAGACCACACGCTGCTTCCTTAGTGCATCTAGTTCGCCTGCTCAGTGGCCAAATTGTTGTCGACTGGTAGAGTGCATTTTCATCAGGCTCTGCACTCTCTTCCCTTCCCCAAAGAGGAAAAAGAATAAGCCTGAGACTGAGTCATCGTGGTCACAGGTTTGGCAGGCGTACAGGCATATCCGACAGCGTGTAGTGGGCAATGCTAAGGTCATGCAAGAGACTCAAATCCAACTTGTGGAGGTGAACCAGAGCACTCTGATAAGCTGGTTCCACAGCAGGAGTAAGGGACAGGAGCTGTCTGTGCTGCTACAAGGCACCACGGTCCCACCAGCCATTGCTGTTGCTGAAGAGCCTCTTCCAAGGGTCACCTGTGACGTTCGAGTGATCCGGCTTCTGCGGGAGAGGGGCTTAGGGAACAGCCCCACACGGGTCCTCAAACAGTTAAAGGAGAGCCACTCAGAAGAATGGTTGCAGCGAGTGGCGAGGTAACCACAGAATGCACGGCCTTCCTCCAGATCCTGCACTGGTGCCACACTGGTTTCCAGAACCTCCGGAGCTGCAAGTGGCTCTTGTCCGTGTACACACAAGATATCCTGACCAGACTGACGGACATTCAGGCTCATATCACGTCAACCTATGGAACCATCCTCAAGTTTGACTCCACTAAAAAAGGTTAAACAAATTTTAGGTTCTTTAAAAAGGTATAGTCTGTAATGTTGGAGAGCTAGCAAGAGAGTTAGCTTGATTTGAAAGTGGCACCTCCTCTAAGCTCCACCCCCTCCTCCCCCACCCGTCAGCGCTCCGTCCAAAGCCACGCCCCCACAAACATGAACGCGCATTTGCAGGATTCAACAGGGCAGAGGAGAGCGATTTTTAAACGACATTTTGGACAGCACATTCACAACAAAACTACCCCATGTCTCATTCACCTGTAAGTTAACTATATTATAAAGAATGTAATGAATTTTGTGTTTTTTTTATACCTTGGTTATTTTGCTTGTTAGAGCTTCCACGACCAGAGCAGTGGCTCCGACCCTACCTACAGTCCGGAGCAGGACACGTCTTCAGGTCATAGGGGTGCTAGAGCGAGAGGAGGCCGTGCGAGAAGGGCTGCACCGCGTACAATCCGAGGAAGAAGAGGTAGAGGACGGGGAGCAAGCCGGACCGGGACCGGAGAGCAACTTGGTCATGAGGACATTCTGCGAGTGGAGAATCTGCAAGCTCAAAGAGTTGCAGATGAGCAGGTAGTCTATCTATAATCAGTACTGGAGTTGAGGGGGGATGAGGGGGCATGGCATCCCCCCCTGAAATAAAAACGGTCAAAATCATCCCCCCTGAAATAAAAACGTTCCAAATCATCCCCGCTGTAAAACTGCCATCCCCCCTTTCCATCCCTTATGTCATTTCATCAATGAATGTGGTTTTACTGCTATTACTGTAATACTGTCTATAATAGCATTTTCATTTTTATTTCATATTACCAATAACTATAAATGATGGCCTGGCATGTACTGTGGACACAAAATTCTTCTTAGAGGACAATAAAGTCTAATCTTCTTGATTTGACTATTTCCTCACAGGCCAGAATTCAAACACTGAGTTTGGAAGAATCCCATCAGTTGCTGCAGACCTGTCTCACAAGAGACCCAAGCCTCATATTTGATCTCCTGCTCATCTCATCATCAGGAGATGCTGCTCCACCATGCCCTCCAGCTCCAGGTCAACCCATTTGGTGTGTGCAGCGCCGTCGTATAGGGGGGAAAGGTGGTGACAATTATAAGGGCCCACAGCCCACAAGGGCCCACACATGGCCCCCCCAGTGACCTATGAAAAAATTATTATGCATACATAATACAAAATATATACTCATACTAATGAATCCAAATTCAAACAGCCACCAGTCACACAATATTCTCTAATTTAAATCACTTCGATAATTCCCTTTGCCCCTTCCCTTCTTAAAAATGGTTTGGTCCCCCCAGCTCTGTCCGAGTGAGCAGCGCGCTGCGCGAACGTGAGAGCACCGTTATTATAGATCCAGGGACAGCACAGCTGGATTAGATGTGCAGTAGCTAGATGGTGGAAAGCTATCATGCCCCCCAAAAAGCACAAATCCGAGCACCAGAAAAGGTTAGAAAAGGAGGCTCGAAATAAGAGCAGCAGAGCAGGGGCCCAGGACATAAAACTGTTCTTCTCCAAGAATGGTGAGAGTAAAAGTGGGCTAGAGTGTGCAATGCAGTTGAAACCAGGCCCGCTTCTACGAGTGTGCATAAGCATTGCACCCTCAGTTTATGTGTTTGCATGCTCAGTTCAAAAGACGAAAAGAAAACTGACAAATGCGCGCGGGTTAAACCTGATTTATGGTTCCGCGTTAAATCGGCGGCGTAGTGCGCGCGGCGACGCGTACCGTACGTTCGCGTCCCTGCGTACACTACGCCGTAAGTTCTGCGTTGGTGCAACGCGGAACCATAAATCAGCCAGTGTCCGTCACTCATCTGTCCATTAGTTTCCTGCAGCAGCAAGACGCTGCTCTCTGCTGCTCCGTTAACACAAAGTAACGATGGATATTCAGAGGTGGTTCAAGCACAACCACGCAAGAAAGTTTACAGGACTGTCTCAGAAAATTAGAATATTGTGATAAAGTCCTTTATTTTCTGTAATGCAATTAAAAAACCAAAAATGTCATACATTATGGATTCATTACAAATCAACTGAAATATTGCAAGCCTTTTATTATTTTAATATTTATGATTATGGCTTACAGTTTAAGATTAAGATTCCCAGAATATTCTAATTTTTTGAGATAGGATATTTGAGTTTTCTTAAGCTGTAAGCCATGATCACAATATTAAAATAATAAAAGGCTTGCAATATTTAAGTTGATTTGTAATGAATCCAGAATGTATGACATTTTTGCATTACAGAAAATAAATGACTTTATCACAATATTCAAATTTTCTGAGACAGTCCTGTACATTTATGGTTATATTTATTTTTGTTATTGACTGGACCAGTCATGAATTAAAAAAAAGTCGTTAACTGAACGTTACTAATAACGTTGCTACTACAGTGACTGTCTCTGTCTGCCGTGGATTGTATTATGATGCATTCAAGCCTAATCAGTAATTATGAGCATCAAACGAACGTCCGTTATGTTATCATGATGTGTTCAATGTGGTCTTGTAGAGATGTGTTAGTGCGAAATTTGAGTAGCCAAAAACAAAAAAAAAAAGTTTTGTTAGATTTGTTGTTGTTACAGCAATAAAAAAAAAGAGCCCACGGCAATATTCTTTAAGGGGGCCCAGAATTCCTAGCAACTGCCCTGGGTGTGTGTGCCGAAACTGCCGTGAGATACCCACAGATTTAGAGAGAAAGTGCTGTGGGCAACAACACGACTCCTGCATTTCCATGCTGCCTCACATGGAGGTATACATTTTGCAGAAGGGGGTCTTACGGCTTGCCCGAAGGATCTGGAATGATGTCCGGGCTGTGGAGGATCTTCCAGACCCAGGAGAGAGCAACAAACAATTCCGCTACGCAGCATACCAGCAATATGTTGTGTGGCAATATGAGGCACTGGGAGCTGGGCACAGAGTAGTGATTCCTAGTTGCTGTGTCTGGAAAATAAGAGACCGCTACCCAGATCCACATGGACAGTATGTAGGTTTCATCCCTAGTAGGGTGTAAACAAATTGTCTTGAGCCCTGCAGTTTATACTGTGTACTAGTGATGCGCGGGTCGACCCATAACCCGCGGGGCGGGTTGGGTCAAGAAATTTTCACTTCATGGGCGGGGCGGGTGAGGCGGGTCAATCCCTCGCAAACAGGTAACCTGCGACCTGACGTCACGAAAGCGCAAACAGTGGCAGCGGGAAAAACAAATCAAGATGGATGAAACGGTGAGGAAAAAAATACGGACAGGAGAATATAAACTGAGAAAAAAAAGAAGGTCAAGCTACTAAATCTCAAGTTTGGGATCATTTCTGTGAGGTAGTTAGTGCATCAGACGACAGCTGCATTGGTTACGTGAAGGGCAATTCATGTGCAATTCATGCGTCTGGATAGGCATAGTAGTGGAAACTGGAGGAAATGTCCCAGGATCAAAAGTCATCACTCCTATCTCAACTAACTTCGCCTTCAAAGCCGCTTTAATATTCTCCTTGAAACGTTTATCCCCAACAATAACCACTGAATAATGCTCAGCAATTTTAAGCAACTGCTCCTTTGTGCATTTCTCTAAGGCGTCCTCAGACGGAGCAGCGAAAAACGCCTCAATTTCAGCCATTTCAACCCTGAATTCACACAACTACGACCAGTCCACCAAACAACTTTATACGTAACAGGTGCAGCAAGCCAGTGCAATTATCAGTGCGCGTCGAGCAATTACATCCCCAGCTGGGTTTGGAGCTTCCCCGAATTTTTTTCAAAAACAAAGGGAAAAGATTAACCCAAAAGTAATGAAACAAAAGGAGATGGAGATCCCGGCCAAAAAGAACAAAAGAGGGGTCAGCACAGGGCCAGCCACGCAATGGGCCGTCGGACCAGGCACTTTCCCCACTAGATAAGAAAACCCAGGTAAACCTATAACCAAACAAAACCGATAACAGGACTACCAGCAATCTCCAACTCAAACTAAAATAAGAAAACTCTTCCCATGTTACGAGGATGCGCACGAGAAACACCTGCCGTCTGGACACCTGTTACGAGCAGAACTAATGACTGGCCCTAGGACTAGAACTCTAGACAAAAATGGACAACACAGCGCAAATAAATATATGCTATTTATTTTAAAGAAAAATATGGCAACGCCAAATAAATCAACTTGTGAGGTGTGGAGGTCAGCATCAGTAGTGTCAGTGTGTGTGAATGTGGAAAATGTGTGGTGCGTGTTGTTAAGAAAAATAGAATCAAAACCAAACAAATGAAGGGGCTGGCAGGGAAGAGAGAGAACACTGAAGGCAGGGAGGTTTTATAGACTGAAACACTAGACCCAGGTGCTCCAAATCAGCCCAATCAGCTCATCTCACATCAGACTCCTCAAAGACCCCACAGTGCGAGCCTCAGCTTCAAGCCAGGAACCAACAAGGCAGAAGTCCATTGCTCGTGAGACGATGCAACAAGCTCCAGCTTGGTGTATACATTTTGTGTGTTTCAGATCACCAAGAAGCTAGCTGGTACTGCCAAGGGAACTGCTCTCCTGATCATCTGTGGGCAATGAGTTTGGTGAGATTCTCATCAGTGTTCTCACTGCTCAGGAGGGAGCCGGATTGGACCAGATGGCTAATGGTCTGGTAAAGAGGTATGTTAATTTAAGTTATTATTTAGTTGATAAAAAACCTTAATGATTGGTATACCAGATTTTGCTTAAAGCAACATTCCATGTGTAGGTACCAGCAGGCTGGTGTGGATCCTCCTGTTGTGTTGTATGTGGACTGTGGGTGCTGTGCTGCAAATGCTGACTCCACAAAGCTGAAGTGGTTCAGTGGTTTGGCGAGGCTCATCGTCAGACTCGACATCTGGCATTTTATGCGGCGAATGGCCCTCGGATGCAGCACCGATGCCCATCAGTTGTACCCACTTTTCATGCAACACCTCTCTGCACGCATTTTTGAGTGGGATGCATCTGATTTGGCCCTGTTGCGGCTGGCAAAGAAACAGCAGCTTCAATCCCAAGACATCCCTACAGACAATGTGGACAGGTATATTACATATACACAAACACGGGTTTTATCGCAATGGTACTGTTTTCCTGTATGCGTGTCATGTGTCTTATACAGTACTTATTTATTCTGTCTGTCGGTCTAGGCATATCCACAAGAATGAGTTGGCACTACACTGCCGGCGGAGGACAAGGGGAGAGGAAACCACAGTGCAGCTGTTGCAATCGCTCTCGGGTCAACAAGGCAACGACTCCACGGGCGTACCGTTGTTTGACTCGGAGCGAATGGAGCACATTTGGCGAGTCCAAAGAAAGCATGTGAAGTGCATCCAGGACCCAACCGGTGTTGAACTCTACACCAAGACAGGCGAGCTAACGAAAGGAGGAGTACAGGTGTGCGAGAGGCTCCACATCCTTGGAGTCGTTTCATCTGCACTTAGCTCACTTCATTCCAGGTTTGTGTCTGACAAACGTTATATTTTTCGTAGCTTAAAAGTGTCCCACATCGTAATCGATGATGTGTAATTTATAGGGGTGTAACGGTATTTGTATTCGTCCCGTCACGGTACGGGCGTCATGGTTTGGTGCACGCAGTCATACGGCGAATACGTCTGAGTTTAAGAAAAAAATAAATAAAAAATCAATGTCTGAGTCAGTCCCCAGGTGGCGGTAATGCGCCTAAAAGCTGCCAGCAACCGCCATTACGGAAAAAGAGGAAGACGAAGAAGATGCAACAAACAGATGCAACAAACTGAAGAAGAAAGTTAGAAGAAGAAGAAAGTCGCATGGCAAGTGTAGAAAGAGAGCTAGAGGATCCGCCTGCTTCGTTTAAATCAGCAGTGTGGGAACACTTTGGGTTCCCAGTGGAATATAACGGTGATGGAATGCGAGTGGTGGACCGGACAAATACTGTGTGTCGGCGTTGTTTCACATCTGCGCGATACGTCAGTGGAAACACGTCGAACATGCTAACGCATGTAAGACTGCATCACCCCGATATGCCCATCACCGGAGGTAGGAAAAACAAAACAGGTGCCCAACAACTTATCCCCGCTGCTTTTAAGCAGCGTCTAGATGTGAAAGCAGACAGGGCCAAAGACATTACCGAAGCAATTGGCGTGTACATTTCAAAATCTTTGCGCCCATATGCAGCAGTAGAGGAGCCCGGCTTCAAGTATTTATTACAAGTGCTCGAGCCTCGTTGCAATGTCCCATCCCGCGCTCACATAATAAGAGATGCTTTTTAGTTTTGTAGCCAATTGAACAAACTTTAACTTTCAAATGCTATGATCAAAATAAAGGAAGAAAAAACTAGTCTTAAACATTTGGGACTTTTTGTATTTTTTTCCCCGTTGTACCGAACCGTGACTTGTGTGTACCGTTACACCCCTAGTCATTTATGATATTTCAATGTACATTCAGGGACCAGTGCCAACAGCCTGAATTTTCAGGTTTAACTGCTGGAAGGGCTTCACAGACGGAACCAGGACCGGCGTGTTGCTGCTATTCCAGTGACCTGGTGCACTGTGTCAACCAAAACTATCAACGGCTGTTTGGCAGAAAGGTGGTACAGGAGTTTACTCCTCCCGCCCCTTACACTGGTAAGAATGCTGTAAAACATTGTTAATTTAATGACAAGTTTTCAGTGTTTATTGTGAACTTATTACTTGAACTGTGTCCATTGTGCAGTCATTATATTTCATTTGACATGAATTAATATTACTATGAAATACTCAAATACTGCATCCGTCTTGCCTGGGAATTTTATTTCATTGAACTGCTTAAGGAATTTCCCTTTATTGTGCCCAACTCATCATTTTCTACTTTCAGGTGAGCTCATAAAGAATAAGCCTGAGACGAGTCATCGTGGTAACAGGTTTTGCAGGCCTACAGACATATCAGACAATGCTAGGGTCATGCAAGAGACTCAAATCCAACTTGTGGAGTTGAACCAGAGTACTCTGATAAGCTGGTTCCACAGCAGGAGTAAGGGACAGGAGCTGTCTGTGCTGCTACAAGGCACCACGGTCCCACCAGCCATATCTGTTGCTGAAGAGCCTCTTTTTGCTGCAAGAACCCCTCCCAGCCCATCAGGAGCATCAGTACCACCTACCAGAGAGCACAGTAGGCAAAGACAAGGCAGCAGGCACCACGGGCCATCAAGTCTAAAGGCCATGCGACAAGGCAGCTGTTTGTGGCTCCCCCAGGCCCTGCATTCTCAGCCCCTCCCATTCCTCCTCCCCAAACTCCCTCAGCACTTTCCCCGTTAGTCTATCAGTTTGTGCTCACAGCTCCACCAGGCACGACCCCACAACCCATGGTCCTGACAACTCCACCACCTGCCACAGCACCCTCTCAGACAAAACGCTCATACCAAAGGACTGTTGAGGCAAATACCTGCAAAAAGTGTGGACAGTTTCGCAATCAGGAAACAGGGCACAGCCACTGGCATGGCAGGGTCTATTCCCCATTCACTGAACCACAAACAAAAGAGCAATGGAAGGAAGAGATGAAAGCCACATTTCCCAAGCAGCCTAAGCCTTTGTAAATGTATATTAAATTATTACTATTTATTATGTATATTATTGTATATTGCAGTTTTGTGTGCAACTTCTGAAAAAAAAAAAAAAAAAAAAACTTCTACAAATGTGCTTGTTGGTCTTTTGCTTACGTGCAAATGTAACACCTGTAATGATATTGTTAATAAATTAAATGTAGACATTGTAGGCTAATGGATGAATCTAATAACACTATACAGGATTGTCTCAGAAAATTTGAATATTGTGATTAGTGCTGGGCGGTATACCGGTCCATACCGAATACCGGTGTTTATTTTTCTTATATAAATTTTTCATATACCGTAATACCGGTGAGTATGTACAGTAGCGTACACAACGTTGGGAACGTAGTGCCGCGGAACGTAGAGCCGCTGGACACTGTTTGTGAGGGGACTGTTTAGCAGTAGCATTGTTTACAGCGGACATATGTGGGTGAAGATGGCTGAAAACCAAAGTCCCACAACTGTTCCAGAACATGACACAGGGGAACTTGTTCCGAAAAGAGGAGCCATGTTGGCTGTGTGGAAATTGTTTGGCTTTAAAAAAGACGATATCCAACAAACAACATTCATCTGTGAGTGATGTAAAGCTAAAGTTGTAGCCGCGGGAGGCAACTCTAGCAACTTGCTCCACCACCTCAGCCGCAAACATGTGATACAATATAATGAATGCATGAAGCTGAGATCTGCGTCCACCACGTCTACAGGTAACACTAGACGTGCGGGAGAAAAGTCAAGTCAGACAACACTTAAAGACGCCTTTGCTAGGGGGACTGCCTATGATAAAAAGAGCAAACGGTGGATTGAGATTACAAACGTGATCACGGTCCACCTAGCCAAAGACATGGTACCACTTAGTACCGTAAAAAAACACGGCTTCAGGGAGTTGATCAAAACTCTGGATCCAAGATACCGAGTCGAAAATATTTTAGCCAAATAGCAATCTCCAACTTATACGAAAAGCACAGAGCTAAGCTACAAACAGACGTAGCTACCGCTCCCCACTTCTCCGCAACGACTGATTTGTGGTCCAGTCGCATCATGGAGCCATACTTAAGTCTAAGCCAATTTACTGCAGCAATTCCTTTCCAAATCATTAGAAAATGTGGTTAACACCCAGTTTTGCATGAAAAAAAAAAATACAGAGATATACCGTGAAACAGATATAATTTTGAAAAATACTGTGATTTAAATTTTTGGTCATACGGCCCAGCACTAATTGTGATAAAGTTTATTTTCTGTAATGCAATTTAAAAAAAACTAAATGTCATACATTCTGGATTCATTACAAATCAACTGAAATATTGCAAGACTTTTATTATTTTAATATTGCTGATTATGGCTTACAGTTTAAGATTCCCAGAATATTCAAATTTTTTGAGATAGGATATTTGAGTTTTCTTAAGCTCAAATATCCCTAGCAACCAGGAGCCATTTAAGAGTGCCAGAGACAGGATATAATGGGAAAAACAAGCAAAACCGTAAAAGTAAATACACAGATGAACACATTAATGTACACGTGACAGCGCGTCTGCCATAACGTTCTGAGAACCTTTGATATGACGAAACTCCATATTGTAGGGCTGCAAAAAAAATGCCCATCGCATTAATCTCTGGTTTGGATTCCGAAGAGACTTCAAAAATGTCGTGGATTGTGGTCTGTGTAAACCACCAGTGGAGTCAAACCAGAACCCAAATACACAAAGTGCTGCAAAGCTAATATTAGGCCTAGCGCCTCCTTCTCAATGACGGAGTAGTTGAGCTGATAAGTATTAAACATGTTGGAAAAGAAAGCAACCACTCTAATAACCCCCCTGCTCATCTGCTTGCAAGAGGGCAGCTCCCCAACCCACATTTGAAGCATCAACCTGTAGTGAAAAGGACTTATCCAAATGGGGAGCAGCCAGAACAGGAGCTGAACACAATAGATCAGGGATTAGGGCTCTAGATCCACATGCGGCTCTTTAGCGCCGCCCTAGTGGCTCTTTTAAAAAATGTTTGACTTTTTTTTCCTTTTTTCTCGACATTTCGACTTTTTTCTCGACATTTCAACTTTTTTCTCGACTTTTCGACTTTTTTCTCGAGATTGTACTTCAACATTAATCTTGACATTTCAACTTTTTTCTCGACATTTCGACTTTTTTCTCGACATTTCCTTTTTTCTTGAAGTGCATAATGAAAACAAAAATCTTCCCCCAGTTATAACTAATATAGAAACATGCAGCATGTGTTGTCTTCATTCTAAGGCTTATACAAGACTTTTCTTTTTTTGCGGCTCCAGACATATTTGTTTTTTGTGTTTTTGGTCCAATACGGCTCTTTAAACATTTTGGGTTGCCGACCCCTGCAATAGAGCCTTGAAATTTTGAAACGCCAACTGCCAATTAATTGACCAGATGAATTTTTTGTTTTCTTTCTTTGTAGTTGGAGGAGGATAATCCACTATTGCCTTGGTCTTATCCTGAACCATGCGCACACTGCCCTGCCCGACCACCTTGCCCAAATAAGTTACTGTGGCCCTTGCAAACTCACATTTTGCCAAATTGATAGTAAGTCGTGCCCAAACCAATCTCTCAAAGAGCCTTAATACACTATGTGCTAAGACCAGGGGCCTGTACTACGAAGCAAGTTCAACATACCCAGGATATCTTTTTCTTATCCAGATTCACTAACCCAGACAATTGCAATCACGCTAAGCGGTCACACGACGGTGGTTATCAACTCGGTATATCAACCCAGGTTTCTCCAATCTGGATATGAGCGCGTGCACATAAAAGGGGCGGTGTTTTCAGCGCATGACCAATCGCAAGCATGGAGAAGTCCGCTGTCAGAGCCGCTTATTTCAGTAGCGAAGAGCAAACAATAATTTTACGGAAATATGATGAGTATAGGCATATAATACAGGCAAAAAGCAACACAGTTGCAGCTGCAAAATGCAGGAAAGACAGCTGGCAAAAGATCGCTGACTGTATAAATGCGTAAGTTCATAGGGATATAAACATCACTGCCCCATCATTAGGGCATAAGTAGATCTGACTATAATTACAGTTGTCTATTCTGTTAAATGCATGTGTTGCTTAGATGTATTCGTATGGCGTGTATGACAATTGTAGCCTCATTCCTTCAGCTGCAACCCCAGCGGAATGAAACGCACATGGGAGCAAATAAAAAATAAATATAAAAACATAATTCAAAGCGGTAAGTATGCTCACTTTCATATCTTAGAAGTACAACAAGTACAAGGCTTTAGTGTTTCTATCACTCTCTGTTTTAGGATGATATCAGTATACAAAAGCACAATGAAATAGCATTGACATTACTTGCAACAAACAGAAAAAAAAATGACAAGAAGAAGACAGGAGGGGGCCCTCCTACGCAGGAGTACACTCCTGCTGAGGAGCTGGCCCTCTCCAACAATGAAGGGCGTCCTTTAATGGATGGAGTAGAAGGGGGTGTTTCTTCAGACCCTGGTGGCAGTGGCAGCTGCTCCCAACAGGCCACATTTATACAGGGTAAGTGTCAATGTTAAAAGACTGAGTTGCTAATAAAACAAAATTATATACAAATTATTGTGGGAGTAAGTAACATCGTTTTACTTTCTCTACAGTTGATGGGGAGACATTGGTGCTGCTGCCACCACCCACATACACTCTGTCCCATACAGAGGTAACAGTGGAAACAACCTGTCATATACACTGCCATGTCATCTGTGGTTGCTGATCATGGATTAAATAGACCATTTACATGTCCTGTGTTTTCAGGTGGAGGATGAGGAGACAGTGTCTGTTTGTTCAGAGAGAGCTTTGGCGGTACACTTAAGTCTTTTTTAATCAATTTTATTCAGTTGTCAATTTGCCCATCTTAACACAGGTGGTGAGAGTGTGGACACTTGGCTGTAATTGATTTCCCTTTAATTTCTTGCTAATGGTGGTGGTCTGCACATGGGAGTAAAAACTGCTTCAAGTGCTCTCTATCCTAATATGAATCAATTGCTTCCATTGCTATGATCCTAATTTTGCAGGAAGAAGGAAATCTTCCTCCCCCTGAGCCTATGGCCTCCACATCTAGGCCAAGGGGATCACAAGTGGTAATGAATTAACCTTCATTTAAATAGGGTAGTCAAGAGTAACATTTGCACCTTTCTTTAAGTTACAATAGCAAAGTGACAATGCTTAAATGTCACAGCTACTGTATTTTGTGTTTGATTTGTTTCAGGTTGGAGCAGACAATGTGAGAGCTCTTTACAAAAGGACACTGGAGCTAGATATAGAAAACAAAAAGCTTGACACTGAGTACAAGAAATACAAAATAAAGAAAGTTAAACTGGAGGTGGAGAAACTGGAGTATGAAAAGAAGGTAATTCAGTAACGCAATTCATTTCCTGGCATGGGAAACAAACTAAAATGTTTCTTCCTTTATTCCAGGAAACAAACTAAAATGTTTCTTCCTTTTTTCCCTCAGGAACGGGAGAACAGAAGATAACCCGATGGAAGGAAAAAAAATTAATAAAGAATAACTGAAATACAAGGCCTGTTATTTCTTTGTTCAGGCAAAAAATTGGTCTGTGAGGGCACATGCCACTTTATGGATGGCATTGCAGACTGTATTCTTGCTTAGATTTTCAGCATCACCCACAGCATACAGGTAGGTACCCGTGGCGAAGTACCGCAGGGCAATGCAGATGGTTTGGAGCACTGTGAGCGCAGGACTCCGACGTGTGGCACTGGCCACATACGGGTCGAGCAGCTGACACAAATATGCCATGCCCTCCGCCGAGAATCTGGATCGTTCATACAGGTACTCATCAGGGAAAGCAAAGGGGTTTTGGCGGTCCCTGAATACGCGTTCTCTTCGGAGGGATGCTCTCACGATCCGCGCACCAAGCTCCACTGGATTCTCTTCGAAAGGGCATGCCATTTTCCAAGAGAGCTGATTGGTCAGTGGGCGGTGCTTTTATACCCGGCGATCTGTATCTCGAACATAACCTGCTCCGGAGCAGGTTAGCTGTTCAGCATAAGTTACCATGGCGATGTACCCCCGGTAAGAAGTGAACCACCGTCGTAGCCCTGAAAACCCAGGGTTAAACCTGAAGTTACCTCGCTAACCCCAAATCCCGCTTCGTAGTACAGGCTCCAGGAGTGGCGAGCACCACACGCTGCTTCCTTGGTGCAGCTAGTGCGCCTGCTCAGTGGCCAAATTGTTGTCGACTGGTAGAGTGCATTTTCATTAGGCTCTGCACTCTCTTCCCTTCCCCAAAGAGGACAAAGAATAAGCCTGAGACTGAGTCATTGTGGTCACAGGTTTTGCAGGCCTACAGACATATCAGACAGCGCGTAGTGGGCAATGCTAGGGTCATGCAAGAGACTCAAATCCAACTTGTGGAGGCGAACCAGAGCACTCTGATAAGCTGGTTCCACAGCAGGAGTAAAGGACGGGAGCCGTCTGTGCTGCTACGAGGCACCATGATCCCACCAGCCATTGCTGTTGCTGAAGAGCCTCTTCCAAGGTTCGCCTGTGACATTCGAGTGATCCGGCTTCTGCGGGAGAGGGGCTTAGGGAACAGCCCCACACGGGTCCTCAAACAGCTGAAAGAGAGCCACTCAGAAGAATGGTTGCAGCGAGTGGCGAGGTAACGACAGAATCCACGGCCTTCCTCCAGATGCTGCACTGGTGCCACACTGGTTTCCAGAACCTCCGGAGCTGCAAGTGGCTCTTGTCCGTGTACACACAAGATATCCTGACCAGACTGACGGACATTCAGGCCCATATCACGTCCACCTATGGAACCATCCTCAAGTCTGACTCCACAAAAAAGGTTAAACTAATTTTAGGTTCCTTAAAAAGGTATAGTCTGTAATGTTGGAGAGCTAGCAAGAGAGTTAGCTTGATTTGAAAGTGGCACCTCCTCCTCCCCCACCCGTCAGCGCTCCGTCCAAAGCCACGCCCCCACAAACATGAACGCGCATTTGCAGGATTCAACAGGGCAGAGGAGAGCGATTTTTAAACATTTTGGACAGCACATTTACAACAAAACTACCCCATGTCTCATTCACCTGCAAGTAAACTATATTCAGAGGTGGAAAAAGTACAAAAATATTGTACTTAAGTAAAAGTACAAATTTTCTGCTTGAAAATTACTTAAGTAAAAGTAGAAAGTACCCATTAAGAAAATTACTTAAGTAAAAGTATAAAAGTACCTCAAATTAAATATAATAAAGTACCAAAAGTACATGGTGTAAAATGTACTTAAGTACAAAAGTAAAAAGTACAAAGTACAAAATTATTTTCAAAAGGATTGCAAAGAAATGAAGAATCCAAGAATTTGGCCCGCCTCTGCAGCGCAACTCCCCCGGGAGCTGCGGCTCCTTCTCGGGGAGCCCGAGTCTCCCCGTCCACCCCAGGTGTCTCGTCACAGAGCCGCCGCCGGGCAATCACGGTTAATTCACTCGCCCCCCTTCCCTCCCGTCCGCCTTATGGTTCCGCGTTAAATCGACGCACACCCTACGCCGTAGGCTACGGCGTAGGGTGTGCGTCGCCGCGTACCCTACGCCGTTGCTCTGCGCCGGTGTAACGCGAAACCATAAATCAGCCCCCGCTGTGCTACATTTTCATTTAATGTAAAACTTTAATTTGTAGCGAGTAACGACGTGTCCAATTTTAAATATAGCGGATTAACGAAGTAAAAGTACAGAAAAATGAAAGTATCAATAAAAGTACAAATTCTCAAAAATCTTACTTAAGTACAATAACGAAGTACTTGTACTTTGTTACTTTACACCACTGACTATATGAATGTAATGAATTTTGTGTTTTTTTATACCTTGGTTATTTAGCTTGTTAGAGCTTCCACGACCAGAGCAGTGGCTCCGACCCTACCTACAGTCCGGAGCAGGACACGTCTTCAGGTCATAGGGGTGCTACAGCGAGAGGAGGCCGTGCGAGAAGGGCTGCACCGCGTACAATCCGAGGAAGAAGAGGTAGAGGACGGGGAGCAAGCCGGACCGGGACCGGAGAGCAACTTGGTCATGAGGACATTCTGCGAGTGGAGAATCTGCAAGCTCAAAGAATTGCAGATGAGCAGGTAGTCTATCTATAATCAGTACTGGAGTTGAGGGGGATGAGGGGGGATGGCATCCCCCCTGAAATAAAAACGGTCAAAATCATCCCCCCTGTAAAAATGCCATCCCCCCTTTCCATCCCTTATGTCATTTCATCAATGAATGTGGTTTTACTGCTATTACTGTAGTACTGTCTATAATAGCATTTAAATTTTTATTTCATATTACCAATAATAGGCCTGTGTTGAAAAAAAAATAGATTTCCCAATTCTAAATCGATTCTCATATTAATTCCTAAAAATCGATTCATGTCTAAAGATCGTTTTTTTTTTTTTTTTTTTTTAATTTTATTTATTTATGTATCTTTTTTTTTCATCATTACATTACAACTTTTGGTTATTTTTTTGTTTATCCCCAAAAAAGGAATGTTTTGTTGGACACGAGAATAGCTGGTGTCATGTTTTTGCCTCTAAATATGTTTAAAGGTATGAAAACATTAAGGTTTTCAGTTATAATTGCATAAATTGTCTATATTTCATTACTTTATATTCTGTCTTGGGGTTACATTAGCAAAAAATGCTAAAAACCAAATGCTCAAAAATTAAAAACCAAAATAGACCAAAAATGGAACAAATAAAAATGGAATGTGGGAAAAATTAAAACCGATTTCATCCGTCTCTGTTTCCTCCCTGGATCTGTTTGGTAATTCTGACCCACGATGTTTCTGAAAGCAGTTCTATCAGCATTCTGGGAGCTGATTGGTCCTTACAGCATCATTAGCTGCAATACTTGCTGTTGAATCTCAATATAATACTAGTAGTAATATGTTGCATAACTATAGTCATTTCATTCATGCAACAGCTCAAAAAACAGTTTTAATAACACTAACCCAAATCAATATCTGAATCGAATCAAATCCTGATAATCAATTCTGAATCTTAAGGATCGGAATTGAATCGATTCTTGACATTTGAATCGATCCCCAGCCCTAACCAATATATATAATAAATGATGGCCTGGCATGTACTGTGGACACAAAATTCTTCTTAGAGGACAATAAAGTCTAATCTTCTTGATGATTTGACTATTTCCTTACAGGCCAGAATTCAAACACTGAGTTTGGAAGAATCCCATCAGTTGCTGCAGACCTGTCTCACAAGAGACCCAAGCCTCATGTTTGATCTCCTGCTCATCTCATCATCAGGAGATGCTCCACCATGCCCTCCAGCTCCAGCTCAACCCATTTGGTGTGGGTGCCGAAACTGCCGTGAGATGCCCACAGATTTAGAGAGAAAGTGCTGTGGGCAACAACACGACTCCTGCATTTCCATGCTGCCTCACATGGAGGTATACATTTTGCAGGAGGGGGTCTTACGGCTTGCCCGAAGGATCTGGAATGATGTCCGGGCTGTGGAGGATCTTCCAGACCCAGGGGAGAGCAACAAACAGTTCCGCTACGCAGCATACCGGCAATATGTTGTGTGGCAATACGGGGCACTGGGAGCTGGGCAGAGTAGTGATTCCTAGTTGCTGTGTCTGGAAAATAAGAGACCGCTGCCCAGATCCACATGGACAGTATGTAGGTTTCATCCTTAGTAGGGTGTAAACAAATTGTCTTGAGCCCTGCAGTTTATACTGTGTACTGGTGATGCGCGGGGCGACCCATAACCTGCGGGTCCCGCGAGTTGCCCACCGGGCGGGTTGGGTCAAGAAATTTTCACTTCATGGGCGGGGCGGGTGAGGTGGGTCAATCCCTCGCAAGCACGTAACCTGCGACCTGACGTCACGAAAGCGCAAACAGCGGCAGCGGGAAAAACAAATCAAGATGGATGAAACGGTGAGGAAAAAAATACGGACAGGAGAATATAAACTGAGAAAAAAAAAAAGAAGGTCAAGCTACTAAATCTCAAGTTTGGGATCATTTCTGTGAGGTAGTTAGTGCATCAGACGACAGCTGCATTGGTTACGTGAAGGGCAATTCATGTGCAATTCATGCGTCTGGATAGGCATAGTAGTGGAAACTGGAGGAAATGCCCCAGGATCAAAAGTCATCACTCCTATCTCAACTAACTTCGCCTTCACAGCCGCTTTAATATTCTCCTTGAAACGTTTATCCCCAACAATAACCACTGAATAATGCTCAGCAATTTTAAAGGTATTGTGACATCATTTTTAACATGCTTTTAACACTATTAAAAGTCTTGGCCAACATCCCTCAAATGTGTCTAAAAGAGTGTAACAAGAAAAACTTCACTCTAGTACTCCATTCCTGGCTTTTTATTAGTGTTTTTTTGCCCCGTGAAAAACGCTTCCTTTTGCCCCTTTCCTGTCAATCATTGCTCCGCTCCTCCTCCAGCCATACGCTCACAGCGGCGTCGGAGAGTTAAGCCGGGAGCGACAGGCGAAGCATGCACGGAAAAGCAGCAGGGCGAACCAGAGCAAACAATCATAAAAATAAAGGCATGCAAGCAGCAGTGTCCCCTTGTCTTAAGTCCAGTCAGTGGCCGCGGGTCTTTTTAGCAGTTGTCCTCCGGTGATTAGAACAAAAGAGGCTCTAAACAGCTCCGTGTTAAGCCTGATTTATGGTTCCGCGTTAAATCGACGCAGAGCCTACGCCGTAGGGTTAAGCGTACCGAGCGCGTCGCTGCGTAACCCTACGCCGTAGGTTCTGCGTCGGTGTAACGCGGAACCATAAATCAGCCTTTATGGTGCGCCGGAGAGGAGAGGAGGCAGGGAGCTGGGTGGAGGGGGCGGTGATTTAGCGGGCCGTTATGTAACGGCCCGCCACCAAACCAGATGAGCCGTTTTTGCACAGTTATGCGGAAAATCCCAGAAAGCACACAATACACTGAATGTTAAAAGTTCGTTGTTTTTTGGGTGTAATTGATGTCAAGACACCCAACAAAACACAAAAAAATCAAGAAAAATGTGTTTTTCATGTCACAATACCTTTAAGCAACTGCTCCTTTGTGCATTTTTCTAAGGCGTCCTCAGACGGAGCAGTGAAAAACGCCTCAACTTCAGCCATTTCAACCCTGAATTCACACAAATCCGGCCAGTCCACCAAACAACTTTATACGTAACAGGTGCAGCAAGCCAGTGCAATTATCTGTGCGCGTCGAGCAATTACATCCCCAGCTGGGTTTGGAGCTTCCCCGCTATTTTTTCAAAAACAAAAGGGAAAAGATTAACCCAAAAGTAATGAAACAAAAGGAGATGGAGATCCCGGCCAAAAAGAACAAAAGAGGGGAAGCACAGGGCCAGCCACGCAATGGGCCGTCGGACCACGCACTTTCCCCACTAAATAAGAAAACCCAGGTAAACCTATAACCAAACAAAACCGATAACAGGACTACCGGCAATCTCCAACTCAAACTAAAATAAGAAAACTCTTCCCATGTTACGAGGATGCGCACGAGAAACACCTGCCATCTGGACACCTGTTACGAGCATAAATGACTGGCCCTAGGACTAGAACTCTCCCCTACCGAGCCCAAAGTTACAAAACAAAACAAACAAACTTATGCAATCTACAAACCAAAACAATGCACAACACCTCGGCACAAACCTTCCAACTTATCACACTCAGACAGCCAAAATGCACTGTGTCCTTTCCCTCAACACACGCTCAATACGAGCAAACAAATGTTTTCAGCCAAACCAACAACCCGACAGCAGTGTTCCACCAGCGAACCCAAAGCAACTTTAAGCACCGGATCACAAACCTGAACTGCAGGCCACCAAACAAGGCAAACATGTAACTTAATCAACAGATGTCCAAAAGCTACCAAAATACAACTAAACTTTAACAGTTCCAACTAAATTACGCAGCATCACCAGGAACAAAACCGACAAGCCCCCATTTTGTCATAACCTGGCCCGTAGGCCATGACAAAAATGGACAACAACACAGCGCAAATAAATATATGCTATTTAATAAATCAACTTGTATACAACTTGTATACACAATGTATAATGTTCTGGAGATGAAATGTGTCTATATAAACATGCCGAAATAAACGAAATAATAACTTGTGAGGTGTGGAGGTCAGCATCAGTAGTGTCAGTGTGTGTGAATGTGGAAAATGTGTGGTGCGTGTTGTTAAGAAAAATAGAATCAAAACCAAGCAAATGAAGGGGCTGGCAGGGAAAAGAGAGCCACACTGAAGGCAGGGAGGTTTTATAGACTGGAACACTAGACCCAGGTGCTCCAAATCAGCCCAATCAGCTCATCTCACATCAGACTCCTCAAAGACCCCACAGTGCGAGCCTCAGCTTCAAGCCAGGAACCACCAGGGCAGAAGTCCGTTGCTCGTGAGACGATGCAACAAGCTCCAGCTTCCTCTACCCAAGCTTGTACAGTGGAACAGGACACAGCTGCTCCAGTGCTTTAGTGGCTATGGATCCTCCCGTGTCACTTCCCCGTCTGTGGGCAGAAAACATCCCGCCGGAAGACAGTAAGTGGCTGTTGGCAGCACTGTGTCGACCAGGCACCACAGACCTGAAAGACAACCTGCAGCTGTGGTTTCATCTCCCACCACCACCGGCCAACATCTCCCACCACCACCGATGCCATACAGGCTCTGGAAGGTGAAGTTTGTCGGCATCAACCCAGCGTGTGGGCAGAGACAGCTCAAAAGGTAAAGCTTTTTTTTGTTACTGTGAAATTACTGTTTTTGTAATGTGTTTCTCTGATGTGCTGTGAACACCTAAAACTTCTGAAAAGACAAATAATTGTCTGTTTGTGTGTGTGTGTGTGTGTGCGCGTCTGTTTTTGTGTGTGTGTACGGGTTCGTACTCGTCTTTCTGTCCGTTTATGTATCAGGTGCGAGCCTGCACAAGCGGGCACGGCAGGTCCTAGACATTGACCGGGTCTACTTTATAGTGGGAGAGGATCTGGGCTGCTCCCGATACAAGACCACCTATGTCTCCTGGAGCCAGACTTTACTGAAACAGCTCAATTTGGCTCACAGGCTTGAGTCCTGAGTTATCCTGACCCAAAAGAAAGTAGTGTTTCTCCTCTTATGCTGCGAAAAATGATCCGGCTTCTGCAGGAGAGGGGCTTAGGGAACAGCCCCACACGGGTCCTCAAACAGCTGAAGGAGAGCCACTCAGAAGAATGGTTGGTTGCAAGTGGTGAGGTAACCACAGAATGCACGGCCTTCCTCCAGACGCTGCACTGGCGCCACACTGGTTTCCAGAACCTCCGGAGCTGCAAGTGGCTCTTGTCCGTTTACACCCAAGATGTCCTCACCAGACTGACGGACATTCAGGCTCATATCACGTCCACCTATGGAACCATCCTCAAGTTTGACTCCACTAAAAAGGTTAAACAAATTTTAGGTTCTTTAAACCAGGTTACTAAAATGAACTGTTAATGATTAGGCTGATACAAGTAATACCACCAGGGCTGTACAGGGCGACAGTTTTCATCACATTTGCGAATAAAAATCATGCGGTGCGAAGAGAAATATGTATCCACTCGCATTTGTGCGAGTGAGGTGCGCTGGGGTCATGTTAAAACAAGTGTGAAAATCAATATTAATGTCTCTTGACCTATACAAGTACCCGTCCGTTGTTGGAAAACGCCTTCGTGGGAGTTGTAGTTCTAAGTGCATTCTTTCCATCTCAGTTCAACTACTTAAGAACTACATTTCCTAGTAACGACTCCACCGTCGCTGAATTTAACCGGGAAACCGCGACATTACCAGTTACAGTATTTTACTAGAGTCTACATTTACAAACTACGCCAGCTAACAACATTAATAACGGAGCATTCAAATGAAAAGGTACTTTTCGGTAGTTACCATCAACTCAACCAGCCACAACGACGACAACCAAGAAAAAAAGACGTTGTTTGGAGGAGTCATCTGCTGCTACAGCAAGTAACGTTAAAGAGTCTGAATGATGAAAGTATGAAGGCGGGTGAAGCAATGGCAGGGAAGACGCCCTACGTTACAGGGAATACCATATTTAAACGGGATAACGTTTCCAAACATAACACTACAAAACGACACATTACCTGCAGAGATGCGCACCTCGCCTCAAGTCAGCCGGGCCGCACAGGGACTGTCCCCGCTGCCGTCAACAAACAACTCAGTAAGATGAACAAGGACGTACTGAGAGAAATGAAAATAAAGATGAATGTTGCCTTCTGTGTCGCAAAAGAGGAGCCGATATATCCTGACCAGACTGACGGACATTCAGGCTCTTATCACATCCACCTAAGGAACCATCCTGAAGTTTGACTGATTAGGCTGATACAATAATACCACATATCACTTACTCCTCCTTTGGTAAATGGCTTACACTTGTATAGCGCTTTCCAGCTGTACTCCTACAGCCCCAAAGCGCTTTAGACTGCAAACATTCACCCACACACGCACACATTCATACACCGGTTGTCGGCGGAGCTGGCATACACAACAGCGCTGGCCTGACAACCGGGAGCAACTGGGGATTCAGTGTCTTGCCCAAGGACACTTTGGTGGACACAGGAGGAACTAGGGTTTGAACCACTGACCTTCAGGTTCATGGGCGAACGCTCTACCAACTGAGCCACCTTCCCTTTAACACTTATTAATTCCTATGGTCTCAATTATTGTATGAAAATACAGTTTGTCCTTATTAAAGGTGTATACATTTTGTGAGTTTCAGATCACCAAGTAGCTAGCTGGTACTGCCAAGGGAACTGCTCTCTGGATGTCGTCTGTGGGCAATGAGTTTGGTGAGATTCTCATCAGTGTTCTCACTGCTCAGGAAGGAGCCGGATTGGACCAGATGGCTAATGGTCTGGTAAAGAGGTATGTTAATTTAAGTTATTATTTAGTTGATAAAAAAACCTTAATGATTGGTATACCAGATTTTGCTTAAAGCAACATTCCATGTGTAGGTACCAGCAGGCTGGTGTGGATCCTCCTGTAGTGTTGTATGTGGACTGTGGGTGCTGTGCTGCGAAGGCTGACTCCACAAAACTGAAGTGGTTCAGTGGTTGGGCGAGGCTCATCGTCAGACTCCACATCTGGCATTTTATGCAGCGAATGGCCATCGGATGCAGCACCGATGCCCATCAGTTGTACCCACTTTTCATGCAACGCCTCTCTGCATTTTTGAGTGGGATGCATCTGATTTGGCCCTGCTGCGGCTGGCAAAGAAACAGCAGCTTCAATCGCAAGACATCCCTACTGACAATGTGGACAGGTATATTACATATACACAAACACTGGTTTTATCGCAATGGTACTGTTTTCCTGTATGTGTGTCATGTGTCTTATACTTATATTATACTTGAATTGAGTTAGGTGTTATATAAACACATTGTCTTGTTCTGCATTTAATTTCAATTTTTAGTATTTTATTTTGCCCCTCCTTGAACCGCCACCTTACTGTGGTGGAGGGGTTTGTGTGCCCGAGTGATCCTAGGAGCTATGTTGTCGGGGGCACTTTCCCCCTGGTAGGGACTCCCATGGCAAACAGGTCCTGGGTGACGGGCCAGACTAAGAGCGGTTCACAAGCCTTTCATGATGACAAATAAATCAAGGACCGTTACGTCGCCCGGATCGGCGTCACCGGGGCCCCGCCCTGGAGCCAGGCCTGGGGTCGGGGCTCGTAGGCGAGCCCCTGGTGGCCGGGTCTTTGCCCGTGGGACCCGGCCGGGCTCAGCCCGAAACGGCGACGCGGGTCCGCCTTCCAGTAGGCCCACCACCCGCAGGAAGGACCATGGCAGGCCGGTGCATTGTGGGCTGGGTAGCAGTCGTGGCGGGGTGCCTCGACGACCCAATCCCTGGACATCAATACGGCATAGGCTCTGCGTTGGTGTAACGCGGAACCATAAATCAGTTTACGGAGGTCCCGCGAGTCGAGAGGAGGAGAAGTATTAAAGGATTTGGGGGATACAACGAGCTGAGGGGATCCCGGACACGAGAAAGTCTGAGGCCTCTGCTAAAAGCTGTCCGTACCATTGCTATGTCTACCAGCAGTACTGGAGTTGAGGGGGGGTGAGGGGGGATGGCACCCCCTCCTGAAATAAAAAAGGTCCAAATCATCCCCCCTGTAATATTGCCATCCCCCCTTTCCATCCCGTCATTTCATCAATGAATGTGGTTTTACTGCTATTTCAACATTTAGAGTCCAGAAAAATAACACCAGAAAAATAACTTATTTGACAATTTTCACCTGTTTCAAGTAAATTTTCACTTGAAATAAGTAGAAAATCTGCCAGTGGTACAAGATTTATCTTCTCATTACAAGCAAAAAAATCTTGTTCCACTGGCAGATTTTTCTATTTTGTAAAACAGGTTTTTTCTTGTTTTAACATATATAAAGTGGTCTCCCCTCACCCTCCCAGCACAGGGGAGACAAAATACCATGAATTTCTGCAAGCTCTCTGACAGAGTCCCCCAGTGTCACGTGTTTTTTTTGAGCCGATTAGAATCTGCTCCCGTCGTGACGTCACGACGGGAGCAGATTTCCAGAGGTTCAGCCTCCGCTGCTGAAACCACGCCCACAACCAGCTCCCTCCGCTGCTGGAGCTGTGCTTCCTTCAGCCAGTCGGACGCGGCGCCGCGGCGGAGCGGATCCGGGTTAAATCATCCAGGTTCCCGGGTGGTTTGGGAGCTGGGTCCTCGGGGGTCTGTCCCAGGCAGGACCAGCTTCACCCTACGAAATTTTCAGCGAAATCTGTCGGTTTGATTCCCGGTAACGGGCGATGCGTTACCGGGCGCCGGGAGCCATGCTGGCCGGGCACCCAGCATGGCTCCGCGGCGCCCCGCGTGGCTCCGCGGCCAGCGTTCAGCATCCGCCGGGCAGATCCGGCTGAAATAGTGCATAAATGTTATTTATATACAACTCATATTTTATTTTTTTAACAATAAAGTTTCCATTTGTGAAAATTCAGTGTTGTGATAATTTACAGGCTCGGGCTGCTCTGGCGGAGCAGGTTTATGCTCCTCCCCTGCTACACGTCATTCAGGGAGCCAATCAGCACAGAGCCTCATTATCATACCCCCCCCTTCCCTAAGAATGAGGCGCAGAAAAAGAGGTTAGAAGCGGTAAAACTAGAGGCATCATGGCGAAACGAACAGGCAGCGACACATCCACTCACCAACCCACAGTAAAAAAGAAATGCAGTTCTTTTAAGATGGAATGGCTGTCAGAGTATGTGAAAATTGAAGAAAAAGAGGTGAAATTGGGTGAGATTTTTTCTTTTTCAAGTGAGAAAGGTCTACTCTGCAAAACATGCAGCGATGCTAAAGTAGCAAGTGAGTTTTCAGAGGGAAAAATGTGGACTGAATGGAAGCTGGACTATCTCAAGCGTCACGTTCAGCATAAAAGTCATTTAAAAGCTGTCGAAACTGTACGAAGACTCAAGATGGGACAGGGGATTGGTACATTATTGCGGGAGAGCGCAAAAGACCGAGAGAAAAGGAACGAGCTGTCACACAAAACAAAATCGGACCCTGAACAAGTTAAAGTTCTCATTGACAATATTTTACTTGCCATCAAAATGAATGCATCAATGCTGTCAGTTCAACAAATCCACGATCACATGGCAAAGTATGCGAGTATACCAGAAAGCTGGCGAAGCAAAAACTATGCCTTTGAATTTGTGAACTCAATCAATGAGATAGTCTCATTCTGCACTATGTGCAGTATTAAAAATACACCCTAGCATACCCTGATAGTAGATGAGAGCACAGACATATCAGTACACAAAATGCTAGTCATATATATTAAATACAGGGAGGAAAATGATGTTAACTACAAAACTGTGTTTGGTGGCATCATCCAGCTGACAGCATGCGCTGCTCAGGATATTGTGCAAGGAATAACTCAGTTTTACTCCAAACATGGACTGGACATGCAGAAAATGGTGATGCTGACCTCCGATGGTGCCTCAGTAATGCTAGGAAAACACAACGGAGTTGCAGCTTTGTTAAAACGTCAAATACCACACCTAACTGAACAACATTGTGTGGCCCACAGATACCCCTTTTACACCAAGCTGGTTCCAGGGCTGGTGCTAGTGCTGGTGCTAGAGCCGGTTCGCGGTTGGTTCTAAGTAAGAACCGTTTGCTTTTACACAGCTGGTGCTAGCCTGCAGCTGGCCAGAGAGCCACGTCATCACGTCACCACTCCCCCTCGTTTTCATCCCCACCCTGATCAGGAAGCTGAGAGCCAAAAGCTGTTTTAATTTCAGCTGTAGCACTGTTAATATGGCACTTTATTAAGTTTTAATATTTTTTCAGGTAAAGTAACCCTTTAAGATCCCCAACCTGCGCTCAGTTTATCCAAATAATGCCTGTTAACAAATTTGACTCGAAAGCCAGCAGCCCCGGGGGACAGCAGCTCCTCTCCTCTCCTCAGGAGCTCCGCCGTAGGCTCTGCGTTGGTGTAACGCGGCGGAACCAGAACGGCGGGCTGGGAGGCGTCCCCGCGGGCCGGGAATTTTTATGAAATAAATGGATGGAGCTGCGCTGCATCGGCGGGCTCCGCAGCCTCGCGTCCAAGCGTCCCGGGGCTGGAACGCTCCCCCGCGGGCTCGGACGCGAGGCTGCGCCGCTGCATCGGCGGCACGGAGCCCGCAGACGTTACTGTTGGTGGATTGTACCGTAGACCACTGCTGCTTCTGTTTTACATCCATTATTAAATAAATGGATGTAATAATAAAAGAGTCTACTAACTTAACCACCGTCTTCAACGCTACGTTGTTTAAAAACGGCGCTCTTCCGGGTTTACTCTGCTCTGGTTGTTCAGTAACACCGTCCCCAGCCCCGCCCCCAGCCCCCGACGTAACTGGTTCTTTGAGCTGGCCCAGCAGCTCAAAGGGGCTGGCGTAGCACCCGTTTTGAGAGCCAGGAGCCGGCGCTTAGGCTGTGTAAAACCAAAGAACTGGTGCTAACTCTGGCTCTAGCCCAGAACCAGCCCTGGAACCAGCTTCGTGTAAAAGGGGTAAGAGAGGACTTGGGCATTGATGATGCCTGGAAAAATGTGCCTTCAATGCGAGATGTTGAAACTCTTCTTAGAACTGTCTATTCCACGTTCTCTCGGTCCACTGTGAAGAGGGGCAAAATGGAGGACCTGGCAAAGATTCTTGATGAAGATGTACTGTCATTCAGGCCTCTGAACGAAGTGCGATGGCTGTCGCGGCACCAAGCTGTCAATGCTGTTCTGAGGAACTACACTGTGCTTACAGAATTCTGTAAAAGAGAATTCACAGATAAAGGAGATCCAGTGGCAAAGTACTGCTACAAAAAGCTGAGTGATTCAAAATTCAAGGTTACTATCACTGCTCTGGGAGATGTTTTGGGTGAGCTAGCACAACTCTGCCTCACTTTACAAAGACGCAACCTGACTGTGATGGAAGGACACTGCTTTGCTAGAGCAAAAATTGAGAAGTTGCGTTCCCAATACTTGAAGGAGAAGGATGTACAGTGGAGCGACCGTGTCAAAGAGGCAATGGGGACCTCATCAGCTGATGGCAGAAATACTGGTGAGATTACTCTTTTCATTAGTAAGCTGTGTGATCACTTGGATGCTCGTTTTCCAGAGGATGAATTAAAGGAGTGGTCTGCATTTGACATTGAAACATTGAGCTCAGACATCAGTTTTGACTATGGATCAGCAGACATTGCCACACTGGCAAAGAAGTATGAGGCCATTCTCCACCACCCACCACAGTCTATGGAGACTATTAACAGTCAGTATGCTGAATTCAAGTACATAATGAAGCAAAAACTGAAACAGAGGTCAATCAGCACATTCTCAGATATGGTTGCTGCAGCACTTAGATGTGAGGAGCTAAAGGAGATCTCACAGCTTGTGGATATTTGTGCTACATTTCAAGCTTCCAGTGCCGACTGTGAAAGAGGATTTAGTTTAATGAATCATATCAAAACAAAATCCAGAAATCGTCTTGAAGTGACACATTTGGACCAGCTGATGCGCATAAAGTCAAAGCAAGAAGCAGGCGAAGCCATCAACCTGGACAAAGTGTACAACCATTGGAGAAGTGAGAAGGACAGACGTGAAAAATAAGGTAAAATTTAAGTCAGATTTGTGCATATTCTAGTGACGGTTATTAAGATTTTGTCTTTATGGATATTAATCATTAAATATTGTTACTATTAGATCATTTATGGGTAGTAGAAATGCCAAGAAAAACTGTGTAATTAGATATTTTACAGACAAAGTGTTACAGGAACTTGCACTGTATCACAAGCTACAGCACAAGTCATTGTGCAAAATGTGAATGTTTTAATGTGAGCAAAATGTTATGTCTGAAAGGTGTATATGTCTCATATCTTCCAGAACAGGACCCTCAGCCAGGCCAAAGCAGGACTCTTCCCATGGCCCAAGCAGGACTCTTCCCATGGCCCAAGCAGGACTCTTCCCATGGCCCAAGCAGGACTCTTCCCATGGCCCAAGCAGGACTCTTCCCATGGCCCAAGCAGGACTCTTCCCATGGCCCAAGCAGGACTCTTCCTATGACCAAAGCAGGACTCTCACATACTGTAACATCTACATATCCCATTTTTCAGATTTTTGTTAGTGTGTTAGTGTTAAGTGTACCAAATTACTTATTCAAAAATAAAGCGTGCATATCTGATGTTGCTCACAGTAGTCCTCCTCAGTTTGCTCAGGGAGCTTGTGTGTATGCCCAGATACATGAAAAATTAGAGGGAACATTGGGCTGGACCCTCCACTACTCTGGAGTTGCCCAGGGTGAGAGGCGGCGGGCTGGTGTGGGCTTGGTTATAGCCCCCCAGCTCAGCCGCCATGTGTTGGAGTTCACCCCGGTGAACGAGAGGGTCGCTTCCCTGCGCCTTCGGGTCGGGGATAGGTCTCTCACTGTTGTTTGTGCCTACGGGCCGAACAGCAGTGGGGAGTACCCGGCCTTCTTGGAGTCCCTGGGAGGAGTACTTGATAGTGCTCCAACTGGGGACTCCATTGTTCTACTGGGGGACTTCAACGCTCACGTGGGCAATGACAGTGATACCTGGAGAGGCGTGATTGGGAGGAACGGCCTCCCCGATCTGAACCCGAGCGGTGTTTTGTTGTTGGACTTCTGTGCGAGTCACAGTTTGTCCATCACGAACACCATGTTCAGGCATAAGGGTGTCCATCAGTGCACGTGGCACCAGGACACCCTAGGCCGGAGGTCAATGATCGACTTTGTTGTCGTTTCATCTGACCTTCGGCCGCATGTCTTGGACACTCGGGTGAAGAGAGGGGCTGAGCTGTCAACTGATCACCATCTGGTGGTGAGTTGGATGCGCTGGCGGAGGAGGAGGTTGGACAGACCGGGCAGACCCAAACGGATTGTGAGGGTCTGTTGGGAACGTCTGGCTGAGCCCTCTGTCAGGGACATCTTCAACTCCCACCTCCGGGAGAGCTTCTCTCGGATCCCGGGGGAGGCGGGGGACATCGAGTCCGAGTGGACCATGTTCTCTGCCTCCATTGTCAACGTGGCGGCTCGAAGCTGTGGACGCAAGGTCCCCGGTGCCTGTCGTGGCGGCAATCCTAGAACCCGGTGGTGGACACCGGAAGTACAGGATGCCGTCAGACTGAAGAAGGAGTCCTACCGGGCTATGTTGGCCGGTGGGACTCCTGACGCAGTAGATAGGTACCGGCAGGCCAAGCGGGCCGCGGCTCGGGCAGTCTTGGAGGCAAAAACTCGGGTCTGGGAGGAGTTCGGGGAGGCCATGGAGGAGGACTTTCGGTCGGCCTCGAGGAAATTCTGGAGGACCGTTCGGCGCCTCAGAAGGGCGAAGCAGTACTCTGCCGGCACCATTTATGGTGCTGGTGGGGAGCTGTTGACCTCGACTGGGGACATTGTCGGACGGTGGAAGGAATACTTTGAGGATCTCCTTAACCCGACTGACATGCCTTCCACTGAGGAAGCAGAGGGTTGGGGCTCGGAGGCGTGCTCATCCATCACCCAAGCCGAGGTCACCGAGGTGGTTCGTAAGCTCCTCGGTGGCCGGGCACCGGGGGTGGATGAGATTCGCCCTGAGTACCTCAAGTCTCTGGATGTCGTAGGGCTGTCTTGGCTGACACGCCTCTGCGACATTGCATGGAGGAAGGGGACAGTACCGCTGGGGTGGCAAACCGGGGTGGTGGTCCCTCTGTTTAAAAAGGGGGACCGGAGAGTGTGTTCCAACTACAGGGGGATCACACTTCTCAGCCTCCCGGGGAAAGTCTACGCCAGGGTACTGGAGAGGAGATTACGGCCGATAGTCGAACCTCGGATTCAGGAGGAACAATGCGGTTTTCGTCCCGGTCGTGGAATACTGGACCAGCTCTATACCCTCCGCAGGGTGCTCGAGGGTTCATGGGAATTTGCCCAACCAGTCTACATGTGTTTTGTGGATCTGGAGAAGGCATTTGACCGTGTCCCTCGTGCCATTCTGTGGGGGGTGCTGAGTGAGTATGGAGTCCGGGGCCCTCTACTAAGGGCTGTCCGGTCTCTGTATGATCGAAGCAGGAGTCTGGTTCGCATTGCCGGCAGTAAGTCAGACTTGTTCCCGGTGCATGTTGGACTCCGGCAGGGCTGCCCTTTGTCACCGGTCCTGTTCATAATTTTTATGGACAGGATTTCTAGGCGCAGCCATGGGCCGGAGGGGATCCGGTTTGGGAACCTCAGGATTTCATCTCTGCTTTTTGCAGATGATGTTGTCCTGTTGGCTTCATCAGACCGGGACCTTCAGCATGTGCTGGGGCGGTTTGCGGCCGAGTGCGACGCGGCAGGGATGAGAATCAGCACCTCCAAGACCGAGGCCATGGTTCTCGACCGGAAAAGGGTGGCATGCCTTCTCCGGGTGGGTGGAGAAGTCCTGCCTCAGGTGGAGGAGTTCAAGTATCTCGGGATCTTGTTCACGAGTGAGGGAACAATGGAGCGTGAGATTGACAGGCGGATCAGTGCAGCGTCCGCAGTAATGCGGTCGATGTACTGCACCGTCGTGGTGAAGAGGGAGCTGAGTCGAAAGGCGAAGCTCTCGATTTACCGGTCAATCTACGCCCCTGCCCTCACCTATGGTCATGAACTTTGGGTAGTGACCGAAAGGACAAGATCGCAGATACAAGCGGCCGAGATGAGTTTCCTCCGCAGGGTGGCTGGACGCTCCCTTAGAGATAGGGTGAGGAGTTCGGTCACCTGGGAGGAGCTCGGAGTCGAGCCGCTACTCCTCCACATTGAGAGGAGTCAGCTGAGGTGGCTTGGGCATCTGTACCGGATGCCTCCTGGACGCCTCCCTAGGGAGGTGTTCCAGGCATGTCCCACCGGGAGGAGACCCCGGGGAAGACCCAGGACACGCTGGAGAGACTATGTCTCTCGGCTGGCCTGGGAACGCCTCGGACTCCCCCAGGAAGAGCTGGAGGAAGTATCTGGGGTGAGGGAAGTCTGGGCATCCCTGCTGAGGCTGCTGCCCCCGCGACCCGGGAACGGATAAAGCGGGAGAAGATGAGTGAGTGAGTGAGTATTTTATTTTGCTCAAGTTTTGTGACGTTTCCGGTTATTTTCACTATTTACTTATTTTTAATTTTTCTGTTTGAAATACGTTTTTTTGTTTTTGCCTCATTTAGTATGCACGTATTTATCTTTAATCTGTTTTTGGTTATTTGTTGTTTTTTTGTTTTTTTTTTCATTTAGGAAAATTCATTTTCTTTTTTTCATTGTTTTCTGCTTATCTTTAGTTTTTATTTTGTCTTGTTTTTCTTTTTAGTTGTTCTTTGTACTTGTTATCTACTTTGTTTTATTCTGTTTAACTAACATTTTATATTGTACTGTAAAAGTTTTATAGAAATGTATATTTGTACTGTTGGGCCCCAGGAAGAATAGTTGCTGCTGAAGCAGCAACTAATGGGGATCTGAAATAAGTAAATAAATAATTAAAGTAAATAAATACTTATTTATTCTGTCTGTCGGTCTAGGCATATCCACAAGAATGAGTTGGCACTTCACTGCCGGCGGAGGACGAGGGGAGAGGAAACCACAGTGCAGCTGTTGGAGGAGCTGTTGCAATCGCTCTCGAGTCAACAAGGCAACGACTCCACGGGCGTACCGTTGTTCGACTCGGAGCGAATGGAGCACATTTGGCGAGTCCAAAGAAAACATGTCAAGTGCATCCAGGACCCAACCGGTGTTCAACTCTACACCAAGACAGGCGAGCTAACGAAAGGAGGTGTGCGAGAGGCTCCACATCCTTAGAGTCGTTTCATCTGCACTTAGCTCGCTTCATTCCAGGTTTGTGTCTGACAAGTGTTATATTTTTCGTAGCTTAAAAGTGTCCCACATCGTAATCGATTATGTGTCATTTATGATATTTCAATGTACATTCAGGGACCAGTGCCAACAGCCTGAATTTTCAGGCTTACCTGCTGGAAGGGCTTCACAGACGGAACCAGGACCGGCGTGTTGCTGCACTCTCCAAAGAGCCATCTGCGCTGAGGTGCTACCCCAGTGACCTGGTGCACTGTGTCAACAAAAATTATCAACGGCTGTTTGGCAGAAAGGTGGTACAGGAGTTTACTCCTCCCGCCCCTTACACTGGTAAGAATGCTGTAAAACATTGTTAATTTAATGAAGAGTTTTCAGTATTTATTGTGAACTTATTACTTGAACTGTGTCCATTGTGCAGTCATTATATTTCATTTGACATGCATTAATATTACTATGAAATACTCAAATACTGCATCTATCTTGCCTGGGAATTTTATTTCATTGAACTGCTTAAGGAATTTCCCTTTATTGTGCCCAACTCATCGTATTTCTACTTTCAGGTGAGCTCATAGGGGTTCAGTATCTGTTCCGGCAGACTGGCAAGGCTCTGCAGGATATGAACCCTGACTCAATGGAGACTGGCCAGTTAGTTGAGGAACATGATGTGGAGGCGCTGGATGAAGATGAGGGCGTTAAAGACATGGCAGAGGACCCCACAGTGCCAGACTTGGAGTTGAGAGAGGATCCAGTTTCTCCTGCTACTCGCGGGCGCAGCAGCTCCTTGTCGGTGCTGGAGACCTTGTCTTATGGACCCATGTCACCAGGCAGCCCTGGACCCACGTCGCTCTCCCTGGCACCACCACCACCAGCACCCAGCCTCCCTCTGGCAGTACCTGGCACACCTCTGGCAGTACCTGGCACACCCCTGGCAGTACCTGGCACACCCCTGGCAGTACCTGGCACACCTCTGGCAGTACCTGGCACACCTCTGGCACACCCCTGGCAGTACCTGGCACACCCCTGGCAGTACCTGGCACACCTCTGGCAGTACCTGGCACACCTCTGGCAGTACCTGGCACACCTCTGGCAGTACCTGGCAGTACCTGGCACACCTCTGGCACATCAAGCTCCTGCCACATCCACCCAGGCAACTAGTAGCTCCAGCTTGGAATCCAGCAACCCTCAGCATGTTCGTCTGTCTGAGGATGAGGATATGGTAAGTGATGCTTTTATGAAACAGTCATGCATTCTGTATGACTTTGCATACAGAATTTATTTTATTAAAATAACCTCAATGTCAGGGATCATCATTAATTAAATTCCTTAAAAGTTTTATGTTATTTCACTGATATTTTCTGTGTAATGTTTGATATTAATCTATATTGTTTAACTATTTATGCAGGCCGTTGATGACCACAATGTGCCAGGATACCAGCACGTTGACAGGCTGGTACCTGGTAGAGCTGCGGAATGAGACCTCTCTCTGTCTCAGTAACAAGCAGGCAGACACCGTCATACACCTGTGGGAAAGTCTGGACAGCAGAGACAAGTGCCGGGTGGTGTATGCAGCGAGGCATCAGGAGCGACTCTTGAGTGGACGTTTCAGGACGCCAAAAAAGCCCTGAGCGACACCAGGAGTGGAGAGCACCACACGCTGCTTCCTTGGTGCAGCTAGTGCGCCTGCTCAGTGGCCAAATTGCTGTCGTCTGGTAGAGTGCATTTTTATCAGGCTCTGCACTCTCTTCCCTTCCCCAAAGAAGAAAAAGAAAAGGCCTGAGACTGAGTCATCGTGGTCACAGGTTTTGCAGGCGTACAGGCATATCCGACAGCGCGTAGTGGGCAATGCTAGGGTGACACTCAAATCCAGCTTGTGGAGTTCAACCAGAGTACTCTGATAAGCTGGTTCCACAGCAGGAGTAAGGGACAGAGCTGTCTGTGCTGCTACAAGGCACCATGATCCCACTAGCCATATCTGTTGCTGAAGAGCCTCTTCTTGCTGCAAGACAGCTGCGGGCAGAACCCCTCCATGCCCATCAGGAGCATCAGTACCACCTACCAGAGAGCACAGTAGGCCAGGCAAAGACAAGGCAGCAGGCAGCACAGGCCATCAAGTCTAAAGGCCATGTGACAAGGCAGCTGTTTGTAGCTCCTCCAGGCCCCCCAGGCCCCGCTTTCTCAGCCCCTCACATTCCTCCTCCCAAAACTCCCTCAGCACTTTCCCCGTTAGTGTATCAGTTTGTGCTCACAGCTCCACCAGGCACGACCCCACAACACCACAGCACCCTCTCATACAAAACGCTCATACCAAAGGACTGTTGAGGCAAATACATGTAAAAAGTTTGGACAGTTTCGAAATCAGGAAACAGGGCACAGCCAGTGGCGTGGCAGGGTCTATTGCCCATTCACTGAAACGCAAACAAAAGAGCAATGGAAGAGATGAAAGACAAATTTCCCAAGCAGCCTAAGCCTTTGTAAATGTATATTACATTATTACTATGCATTATGTATAGTATTGTATATTGCAGTTGTGTGTGCAACTTCTGAAAAATTAAAAAACCTTCTACAAATGTGCTTGTTGGTCTTTTGCTTATGTGCAAATGTAACACCTGTAATGATAGTTAATAAATTAAATGTAGACATTATTGTAGGCTAATGGATGAATCTAATAACACTATACAGGACTGTCTCAGAAAATTGGAATATTGTGATTAGTGCTGGGCGGTATACCGGTTCATACCGAATACCGGTGTTTATTTTTCTTATGATATGAATTTTTCATATACCGTAATACCGGTGAGTATGTACAGTAGCGTACACAACGTTGGGAACGCCGTGCGGTGGAACGTAGCGCCGCTGGACACTGTTTGTGAGGGAACTGTTTAGCAGTTGCATTGTTTACAGCGGACATATGTGGGTGAAGATGGCTGAAAACGAAAGTCCCACAACTGTTCCAGAACATGACACAGGGGAAGTTGTTCCGAAAAGAGGAGCCGTGTCGGCTGTGTGGAAATTCTTTGGCTTTAAAAAAGACGACGTCCAACAAACAATCATCTGCAAGTGTTGTAAAGCTAAAGTTGGAGGCAACACTAGCAACTTGCTCCACCACCTCAGCCACAAACATGTGATAGAATATCAAGAAAGCATGAAGCTGAGATCTGCGTCCACCACGTCTACAGGTAACACTAGAAGTGCGGGAGAAAAGTCAAGTCAGACAACACTTAAAGGGGTGATTCTCACGAAATTGCATTTTGACATGCCTGTAAGGATTTTATAGACTAAACTACTAAAACAATCATACATTTGTATTATATATCAAACTAGGTTATGTACTAATTGTAGGACTACTGTTGTCTTTGCATTTAATGAATTACTCTATATTTTATGACAACATTTCAACCTTAAAGTTCATTACCGTAACGTGTCCGGGCTTTTATTTTTTATCTTAAACCCCAAATTATCACAATACATCCTCATAATTTAATATACATATAAATACAAAAAATGGTTGGTGTTATACCCTTTAACTAGCAGTGTTACCATTTTGGGCCAACTACTTGTGAATAACTACTTTCTGGGCCAAACATATGTGTCCGGAGCATGAACAGTTAATTTCCGTAACAGAGATATTTGTCTCCATTAAAATCCCTGTGTTCCAACAAATAAAGTTTTTTTGTCCCATGATGCCTCTTGTGGAAGAGAAGTTGCAAAATGGCTACCAGGTAAGATCATCTTTCAAGTTCTTCCAGTAGATATGTTAAAAACTGTAATTATATACACCCCTTGGCATACTACTACTGTTCATTACCATAACAGGGTATATTAAAAATAGTTTTGTAGATAATTTTATATTCTGTGGAAAAGTAACTTTTATAGAGCTTAACTGTTAGTGAAAATATTTCTGCCCAGTCATGCTAGCTGTGCTAATTATTGCTAGCAACATGGAACTGCCATTCATTACCGTAACGCTCTGCATTCATTACCGTAACATATGCAAGGCTGTTACGGTAATGAAAGGAAGTGTTACGGTAATTTATTATATATGTATAATCGGGGCTACAGATTTTGTGGTTCGTTTTCTCGGGTTTATATTGTACTGTAGCAGCATTTATTCTCATATCTACTAACTACCTAGCTAGCTTTAGCCATTTTAGCTAATTTAATAAGTCATAAAAAATTACGGGAATGGGTTACAGACTTACTTTGGTAACACTTTACAATAAGGGTCCCTTAATTAACATTAGTTAGTACATAATTAAGCATTAATTAACAGTTTACAGATCATTATTACGTATAATTTAGGATTAATTAATGTAGCCTATTAGTAAGCAGAACTGTTTACTACTCAAAGTTAGTTAATAAATTAAGTAATAATAAAAGTTGAATAATGTAATTAGTTATCATTATGTATGCATTACTTAGAATTAATTAACACATTAGTTTATATTAATGCTTAATAATGTATTAACTAATGTTAATTAAGGGACCCTTATTGTAAAGTGTTACAATATTAGAAATATACTTGTATCAAGACTGGCGGTATTCAATAATGTTGTATAACCTTTGTAATTAAGATCAGGAGATGTGGCAAAACAGAGAGCAGCCAGAGAAGCAACAAAGGCCAGGGTGCAGAAGCACAGAGAAAAGGTTAGGTCTGATCCAGACCTTCTTGAGGAATCCAGAAGGAAGGAAAGAGAGGTTAGAACTGTGTGTCGTCACAAAGATAGCATTACAAGAATGTGTGTGTGTGGGGCTAGGAAATACATTATGTTGATAAGTGTCCTCACAAAGATAGCATAACAAGGATGTGTGTGTGGGCGGGAATAGGATTCAGGGGTTGAGGTTTAGGGGTTGATTTGAGATTTGGGAGATAGAAAACAAAGTTGCAATTCAATTGTAAAAAATGTGTTATTGAAATAAAGAATTATTTGATATTCTGTATTACATGCAGGTATAAGAAGAGAAAAGAGAGGGGACTTTTAAAGTCGATTGGCGAACTCACTGCTAAACAGCAACAAAAACAAAGAGCCAAGTGGAACGAAAATTCTAAAAAGGTACAAGAAGAAGAACAAAAGCCTCCAGGCAATTCTTAATGACAGCCCCCCATCTGATGGATCTGAGGACCAACCCCTACAGCCCAGGCCAGTGCTACTGCCAAGGGATGAACAATCCTGTAACAAGGTGTTATAGCTTTTATATCTCAGCACTCACTCACTCACTCACATTTAACCCCTCTATCTTTCTCTCCCCCCACCCCCAGGTCTCCTTCTACTTGGCATCCACAGTGCCTTTTATAAAAGGTTTCAAGTCCGTGACCTGGAATTTTACAGAGGCATCACACGGGAAAGGTGCGCCAGACGGTGTCGGAGGAGCACTGAAAAATCTTGCTGACAGGCTGGTAGCCTATGGAACGGACATACCTGATGCTGAGGCCTTGCTGCACAACCTCTCCGAGCAGAGTTCAGTGAAACTCTTCAAGGTGACTGAAGAGGACATTGAAACATGTGGAGAGTTAGTGCCCCCATCACTTAAGACAGTGCAAGGCACCCTGAAAGTACATCAAGGTGTCACTCAGTAAACAATCAAATTACGACGATTCCCATTATGTTCACAGAATAAATGTGTAACGTAATATACTTTTCTGTTTTTTTTTAGCTTATCGCAACAGAACCAGGGAAGATCAGAGTGAGGGAGGTGTCATGCTTCTGTAAGCCTGCATGTGACTGCTACACTCCAAAAGAAGTCATTCTCAGAGAAGAGAAGGAAAATGAGGACTCTATTGGAGTTGGGCAATGGGTGCTTGTTAAGTATGACGGATGCCTGTATCCTGGTACGGTAACACAGGTAGGAATGTGTTGGTGTTAAGTGACGTCAAGGTTTTAAGATTATTACATTGTAATAAGATGGTAATTTCTCTTCACCCCATGTCGTGCCACAGCCTTCAGCAGGCCCACGAGTGACCACTGGTGGGGCTGGTGTTCCTGACCTGCTTCGGCCACTCCGCGGCGAGTGGCTGTTGCATGGCACGGTGCTTCTCTCGCCCAGCAGTAGAAATATGTTATTGTTGTTCTGTAGCGCCCCCCATGGTGGTTTTGTAAATAGAACAACAACATTTATCTTATACAAGACCGTTGACCCAGAAATGCAAGTGTCAGAGAGCGACAGGCATAGAGCACATATCATAAAAGACGCTTCCTTTTCTAGAAAAAAAAGCAGGGATTTTGATAAAAATTGGCCTGTTTAGCTTGAGATTTCTCAGGAACAGAGGCACGTAGAAATAAATGGTTTGTCCCTATTTGAAGCAGAAAGTTTCACCTTTCAAACGAGCCATAGTATGTGTCCATAGATATAACAGAATATGATGTGGCTCTACAAAAATCGTCAACAATGGTCTAAATTGCTGGTACCAGGATTAAAACTTTGGAAAACATCGCGGCACTCAATGAGTTAAGCTGCACGACCAGGGTTAGTTGCTTCTTAACGTGGCTTATCCATTCGCCTGAAGCATGATTGTTCATTGTTTGAGCTATTGTAGGGCAGCTCACTTAACACTGAGTGTGATTATTTTTTTTGTCTTCTCTAGATCGTAGGTGATGAATTTGAGGTTGAAACAATGGAGTCTGCAGGTGGAAATTGTTTCTACACCCCCGCGACCAGGATCCCAGGGGACAAGGTCTGGTATTTTAAGCAGAACATCTTGGACCTCATCCCTGAACCCATGCCGACGACATCATCAGCCAGGCATTTCAGTGTTGCCCCAGAAATATGGGCAAAACACAAGTAAGGGAGGGTAGAAAGGGGGAGGAGGGTTGGAGGGTTGTTGAAGGTTGTTCATTGATTATTGTATTGTATTAATTATTGTATTGAATTGATTATTTTTACATTTTATTGATAGTGGTTCTGTTACGCATATGTTATACATAACATTCTGTTATGTTTTAATGAATTGAAAATGTTATTGTTGATTGTGGTTACATTAAACGTTCTCTGAATTGCTCTTGATTCATTGTTTTTTTTCGTAAAGTCAAGCTTAATTTTTCATTACCCAAGACAATCTAATCATTCAGTAGTTCTAATGTAGCCTTACATAATAAACAGTGAAAAAGATTGGACCATATAGCCTAATTTGTGAATACTAAAAACATGGCTTCTATGTAAGAATGCTGTGTGAGGTCATTACCGTAACAAAACTTTTCATTACCCTAACAGCTTTTCATTACCGTAACACTTGCTATATATGTAAATATTTGGATGGGAATGAGTGAAAACTTCAAATTTTATTTTTGTACAGGAACTATTTGTCAAGTCTTTTAAGATTACTGAATTGACTTTTTTTTTTTTGTAAAATTTACACTACAAGAAAGATTTAGTGTAAAACATGTAATTTTGTTACGGTAATGAACATAATCACTAAAATTAATGTATCAATAAAAAAAATTCTGAGTGTTTACACTATGTGGCTATTCTGAACTATTAATAGAACATACATGAAAAAAATAAAAGGTCTACTTTTCATACATATTCAGTTATCATCAATTGAAAATGTGTTACGGTAATGAACTTATTTGGTCAATGACTCAATAAAACATTCCAAAAATGTATTAAAAAACATGTATTGATCACTCATTTTAATTGAACCAGTTAATTGAGACCCTGCTTGCTACTAATGAGAGAAAAACCTAGCAAAATTGACCCCAAATTGTTTTTGCAAAAGTTAGGACAGTTTCGTGAGAATCACCAGTTTATGTCCAGTGAATGTAATATAGATTAATGTTATTCCATAGTCATAACGTGTGCTTTCATTTTAAGGTGTATATGATGCCACCAAAGAGGCCTTCCAGCATCTAGGGACAGACACAGAGTGGTTAGAGAAGACAGTTGCCATGGGGGGTGACGGTGCAGCTGTCAATCTTGGGCACAAAGGAGGGGTCATAGCCCTCCTCCAAGCTGAGGCAGGGGCTTACATTGTCCCATTTCATTGCATGCCACATAGGTAGGTTACATGTGAACTTTCAGGATAAAAGTAGGGTAGTAGCCTTAACAATGCATCTTTACATTTAAGTTCTATTCATTGTAATTGTAGATTGGAGCTGGCAATGCTATCTGTGCAAAGGAAAAATTCCATGGTGGATCATGTCTACAATCTCGCGGCATCTTTAAAAGTGCACAATAAAATGTAACACTGCATTTGAAACAGCACATTGTGGTAATTCATTAATCTATTATGAAATACGTATTACTAATACACTGAAATGTAGTAGAAATGTAAAAATTTGGTTAGCGGGTCGATAAACGATGTGCGCTCCTAAAATTTCTGATTGTGCCCCTAAAAATTTTCAGTTAGGGGCTACTGTGCTCCTAGTGAAAAAAGTTAGTCTGGAGCCGTGTACACCCAAGATATCCTCACCAGACTGACGGACATTCAGGCTCATATCACGTCAACCTATGGAACCATCCTCAAGTTTGACTCCACTAAAAAGGTTAAACAAATTTTAGGTTCTTTAAAAAGGTATAGTCTGTAATGTTGGAGAGCTAGCAAGAGAGTTAGCTTGATTTGAAAGTGGCACCTCCTCTAAGCCCCGCCCCCTCCTCCCCCTCCCGTCAGCGCTCTGTCCAAAGCCACGCCCCCACAAACATGAACGCGCAGTTGCAGGATTCAACAGGGCAGAGGAGAGCGATTTTTAAACGACATTTTGGACAGCACATTTACAACAAAACTACCCCATGTCTCATTCACCTGTAAGTAAACTATATTATAATGAATTTTGTGTTCTTTTATACCTTCGTTATTTTGCTTGTTAGAGCTTCCATAACCAGAGCAGTGGCTCCGACCCTACCCACAGTCCGGAGCAGGACACGTCTTCAGGTCATAGGGGTGCTAGAGCGAGAGGAGGCCGTGCGAGAAGGGCTGCACCGCGTACAATCCGAGGAAGAAGAGGTAGAGGACGGGGAGCAAGCCGGACCGGGACCGGAGAGCAACTTGGTCATGAGGACATTCTGCGAGTGGAGAATCTGCAAGCTCAAAGAATTGCAGATGAGCAGGTAGTCTATCTATAATCAGTACTGGAGTTGAGGGGGGATGAGGGGGGATGGCACCCCCTGAAATAAAAACGGTCCAAATCACCCCCCCCTGAAATAAAAACGGTCCAAATCATCCCCCCTGTAAAACTGCCATCCCCCCTTTCCATCCCTTATGTCATTTCATCAATGAATATAGTGTTACTGCTATTACTGTAGTACTGTCTATAATAGCATTTTCATTTTTATTTCATTTTACCAATAACTATAAATGATGGCCTGGCATGTACTGTGGACACAAAATTCTTCTTAGAGGATAAAGTCTAATCTTCTTGATGATTTGACTATTTCCTTACAGGCCAGAATTCAAACACTGAGTTTGGAAGAGTCCCATCAGTTGCTGTAGACCTGTCTCACAAGAGACCCAAGCCTCATGTTTGATCTCCTGCTCATCTCATCATCAGGAGATGCTCCACCATGCCCTCCAGCTCCAGGTCAACCCATTTGGTGTGTGTGCCGAAACTGCCGTGAGATGCCCACAGATTTAGAGAGAAAGTGCTGTGGGCAACAACACGACTCCTGCATTTCCATGCTGCCTCACATGGAGGTGTACATGTTGCAGGAGGGGGTCTTACGGCTTGCCAAAAGGATCTGGAATGATGTCCGGGCTGTGGAGGATCTTCCAGACCCAGGGGAGAGCAACAAACAGTTCCGCTACGCAGCATACCGGCAATACGTTGTGTGGCAATACGGGACACTGGGAGCTGGGCACAGAGTAGTGATTCCTAGTTGCTGTGTCTGGAAAATAATGGCGCTTTTGCATTAGTATCAGTTCAGCTCGGTTCTACCCGTTTTGCGCTTTCGCACTAGGGCTGAGACGAGTAGAGCCGCTCCAAGTCGATACTTTTTTCTGTAACCATTTCAGTGAGGTTCTGAAAGCGGGCTGAGAAGGGACTATTTCTGACGTCACCACCTCCGCGCCTCTAATTGGTCGGGGGGCGGGGACGTCACCACCCTCCGCGCCTCTGATTGGTCGGGGGGTGGGGCCGTCAGACGTTTGAATCAGGAAGCGGGAGTCATAATACATCCATGGAGTCAGCGCAAGGCGACTCGCGGCTCGCGGCGATTTTATTATAAAGCGCAAAACGTCTGTTTGGTGATCCAACTCTGAGGTGCAGATGTTCATAAACCTGGTGGCTGTCGAGAAAAAATTAAAAAAGCGATGTAGACGGGCTGTTTTTTTCTCAGCCGCTCCCGGCTCCAGCTGATTTCTCATCTGCGCCGACATGAATAAAGCGGTTGCGCAATCGAGTACGTCACAGCAGCTTCACCCAAACCTGCCCGCTTCTCCCCTGGCAGTGCGAAAACACATGGGTGGAGCCGTGTAAAGCCGCGCCGAGCCGAGTCGGGCCAAGTAAGTCCTAGTGCGAAAGTGCCATAAGAGACCGCTACCCAGATCCACATGGACAGTATGTAGGTTTCATCCCTAGTAGGGTGTAAACAAATTGTCTTGAGCCCTGCAGTTTATACTGTGTACTAGTGATGCGCGGGTCGACCCATAACCCGCCGGACCCGCGGGTTGGGTCAAGAAATTTTCACTTCATGGGCGGGTCAACCCCTCGCAAACGCGTAACCTGCGACCTGACTTCACGAAAACGCAAACAGCGGGAAAAACAAATCAAGATGGATGAAACGGTGAGGAAAAAAAATACGGACAGGAGAATATAAACTGAGAAAAAAAAAAGAAGGTCAAGCTACTAAATCTCAAGTTTGGGATAATTTCCGTGAGGTAGTTAGGGACTACCTCACGACTCAAATCCAACTTGTGGAGGTGAACCAGAGCACTCTGATAAGCTGGTTCCACAGCAGGAGTAAGGGACAGAGCTGTCTGTGCTGCTACAAGGCACCATGATCCACCAGCCATTGCTGTTGCTGAAGAGCCTCTTCTTGCTGCAAGACAGCTGCGGGCAGAACCCCTCCCAGCCCATTAGGAGCATCAATACCATCTACCAGAGAGCACAGTAGGCCAGGCAAAAACAAAAAGGGAAAAGGTAACCCAAAAGTAATGAACCAAAAGGAGATGGAGATCCCGGCCAAAAAGAACAAAAGAGGGGTCAGCACAGGGCCGGCCACGCAATGGGCCGTCGGACCACGCACTTTCCCCACTAGATAAGAAAATCCAGGTAAACCTATAACCAAACAAAACCGATAACAGGACTACCGGCAATCTCCAACTCAAACTAAAATAAGAAAACTCTTCCCATGTTACGAGGATGCGCACGAGAAACACCTGCCGTCTGGACACCTGTTACGAGCATAAATGACTGGCCCTAGGACTAGAACTCTCCCCTACCGAGCCCAAAGTAACAAAAACAAACAAACTTAAGCCATTTACAAACAAAAACAATGCTCAACACCTCGGCACAAATCTTCCAACTTATCACACTCAGACAGCCAAAATGCACTGTGTCCTTTCCCTCAACACACGCTCAATATGAGGAAACAAATGCCCCAAAACAAGGCAAACAAGTAACTAGTCCACAGATGTCCAAAAGCTACCAAAATACATCTAAACTTTAACAGTTTCAACTAAATTACGCAGCAAAACCAGGAATAAAACCGACGAGTCCCCATTTTGTCATAACCTGGCCCATAGGCCATGACAAAAATGAACAACACAGCGCAAATAAATATATGCTAATTATTTTAAAGAAAAATACAGCAACGCAAAATAAATCAACTTGTGAGGTGTGGAGGTCAGCATCAGTAGTGTCAGTGTGTGTGAATGTGGAAAATGTGTGGTGCGTGTTAAGAAAAATAGAACCAAAACCAAACAAATGAAGGGGCTGACAGGGAAGAGAGAGAACACTGAAGGCAGGGAGGTTTTATAGACTGGAACACTAGACCCAGGTGCTCCAAATCAGCCCAATCAGCTCATCTCACGTCAGACTCCTCAAAAGCAAATAGAGAGAAAGTTAGGCATGCCCACAATTAGACAGGGTCGTCACAGTTGTATCTACCTATAGGCTAAACACCAGGGGCCTGTGGTGCACCAGCGGTCCATCACCACTGACCCCACAGTCCGAGCCTCAGCTCCAATCCAGGGACCAACAGGGCAGAAGTCCATTGCTCGTGAGACGATGCAACAAGCTCCAGCTTCCTCTACCCAAGCTTTTACAGTGGAACAGGCCACAGCTGCTCCAGTGCCTTAGTGGCTATGGATCCTCCCGTGTCACTTCCCCGTCTGTGGGCAGAAAATATCCCGCCGGAAGACAGGAAGTGGCTGTTGGCAGCACTGTGTCGACCAGGCACCACAGACCTGAAAGACAAACTGCAGCTGTGGTATCATCCCCCACCACCGGCCAACATCCCGCCCCACCACCACCACCGGCTGCTCCCGATGCAAGACAACCTATGTCTCCTGGAGCCGGACTTTACTGAAACAGCTCAATTTGGCTCACAGGCTTGAGTTCCGGGTTATCCTGACCCAAAAGTAAGTAATGTTTCTCCTCTTATGCTGTGAAAAATGACGTGTTACATTTTTACCTATAATTGTTCATTTTTGACCAAGCTTCACTTGTGACATTCGAGTGATCCGGCTTCTGCGGGAGCGGGGCTTAGGGAACAGCCCCACACGGGTCCTCAAACAGTTAAAGGAGAGCCACTCAGAAGAATGGTTGCAGCGAGTGGCGAGGTAACCACAGAATGCACGGCCTTCCTCCAGATCCTCCACTGGTGCCACACTGGTTTCCAGAACCTCCGGAGATGTGGCTCTTGTCCGTGTACACACAAGATATCCTCACCAGACTGACGGACATTCAGGCTCATATCACGTCAACCTATGGAACCATCCTCAAGTTTGACTCCACTAAAAAGGTTAAACAAATTTTAGGGTCTTTAAAAAGGTATAGTCTGTAATGTTGGAGAGCTAGCAAGAGAGTTAGCTTGATTTGAAAGTGGCACCTCCTCTAAGCTCCGCCCCCTCCTCCCCCTCCCGTCAGCGCTCCGTCCAAAGCCACGCCCCCACAAACATGAACGCGCATTTGCAGGATTCAACAGGGCAGAGGAGAGTGATTTTTAAACGACATTTTGGACAGCACATTTACAACAAAACTACCCCATGTCTCATTCACCTGTAAGTAAACTACATTATTATAATGAATTTTGTGTTCTTTTACACCTTGGTTATTTTGCTTGTTAGAGCTTCCACGACCAGAGCAGTGGCTCCGACCCTACCCATCCGTAGCAGGACACGTCTTCAGGTCATAGGGGTTCTAGAGCGAGAGGAGGCCGTGCGAGAAGGGCTGCACCGCGTACAAGTCGAGGAAGAAGAGGTAGAGGACGGGGAGCAAGCCGGACCGGGACCGGAGAGCAACTTGGTCATGAGGACATTCTGCGAGTGGAGAATCTGCAAGCTCAATGAACTGCAGATGAGCAGGTAGTCTATCTATAATCAGTACTGGAGTTGAGGGGGGATGAGGGGGGATGGCATCCCCTCTGAAATAAAAACGGTCCAAATCATCCTCCCTGTAAAACTACCATCCCTCCTTTCCATCCCTTATGTCATTTCATCAATGAATGTGGTTTTACTGCTATTACTGTAGTACTGTCTATAATAGCATTTTAATTTTTATTTCATATTACCAATAACTATAAATGATGACCTGGCATGTACTGTGGACACAAAATTCTTCTTAGAGGACAATAAAGTCTAATCTTCTTTGATGATTTGACTATTTCCTTACAGGCCAGAATTCAAACACTGAGTTTGGAAGAGTCCCATCAGTTGCTGCAGACCTGTCTCACAAGAGACCCAAGCCTCATGTTTGATCTCCTGCTCATCTCATCATCAGGAGATGCTGCTCCACCATGCCCTCCAGCTCCAGGTCAACCCATTTGGTGTGTGTGCCCAAACTGCCGTGAGATGCCCACAGATTTAGAGAGAAAGTGCTGTGGGCAACAACACGACTCCTGCATTTCCATGCTGCCTCACATGGAGGTATACATTTTGCAGGAGGGGGTCTTACGGCTTGCCAGAAGGATCTGGAATGATGTCCGGGCTGTGGAGGATCTTCCAGACCCAGGGGAGAGCAACAAACAATTCCGCTACGCAGCATACCATCAATATGTTGTGTGGCAATACGGGGCACTGGGAGCTGGGCACAGAGTAGTGATTCCTAGTTGCTGTGTCTGGAAAATAAGAGACCGCTACCCAGATCCACATGGACAGTATGTAGGTTTCATCCGTAGTAGGGTGTAAACAAATTGTCTTGAGCCCTGCAGTTTATACTGTGTAATAGTGATGCGCGGGTCGACCCATAACCCGCCGGACCCGCGGGTTGGGTCAAGAAATGTTCACTTCATGGGCGGGTCAATCCCTCGCAAGCACGTAACCTGCGACCTGACTTCACGAAAACGCAAACAGCGGGAAAAACAAATCAAGATGGATGAAACGGTGAGGAAAAAAATACGGACAGGAGAATATAAACTGAGGAAAAAAAAAAAGAAGGTCAAGCTACTAAATCTCAAATTTGGGATAATTTCCGTGAGGTAGTTAGTGACTACCTCACGACTCAAATCCAACTTGTGGAGGTGAACCAGAGCACTCTGATAAGCTGGTTCCACAGCAGGAGTAAGGGACAGAGCTGTCTGTGCTGCTACAAGGCACCATGATCCACCAGCCATTGCTGTTGCTGAAGAGCCTCTTCTTGCTGCAAGACAGCTGCGGGCAGAACCCCTCCCAGCCCATCAGGAGCATCAATATCACCTACCAGAGAGCACAGTAGGCCAGGCAAAAAACAAAAAGGGAAAAGATTAACCCAAAAGTAATGAACCAAAAGGAGATGGAGATCCCGGCCAAAAAGAACAAAAGAGGGGAAGCACAGGGCCAGCCACGCAATGGGCCGTCGGACCACGTACTTTCCCCACTAAATAAGAAAACCCAGGTAAACCTATAACCAAACAAAACCGATAACAGGACTACCGGCAATCTCCAACTCAAACTAAAATAAGAAAACTCTTCCCATGTTACGAGGATGCGCACGAGAAACAACTGCCGTCTGGACACCTGTTACGAGCATAAATGACGAGTGGTCCTAGAACTAGAACTCTCCCCTACTGAGCACAAAGTAACAAAACAAACTTATGCAATCTACAAACCAAAACAATGCACAACACCTCGGCACAAATCTTCCAACTTATCACACTCAGACAGCCAAAATGCACTGTGCCCTTTCCCTCAACACACGCTCAATACGAGCAAACAAATGTTTTCTGCCACACCAACCAAAGGAACAACCCGACAGCAGTGTGCCAGCACTGAACCCAAAGCAACTTTAAGCACCGGATCACAAACCTGAACTGCAGGCCACAAAACAAGGCAAACATGTAACTAGTCAACAGATGTCCAAAAGCTACCAAAATACATCTAAACTTTAACAGTTCCAACTACATTACGCAGCATAACCAGGAACAAAACCGACGAGCCCCCATTTTGTCAAAACCTGGCCCATAGGCCATGACAAAAATGGACAACAACACAGCGCAAATAAATATATAATTATATATTTATTTTAAAGAAAAATACGGCAACGCAAAAAAAAAAAATCAACTTGTGAGGTGTGGAGGTCAGCATCAGTAGTGTCAGTGTGTGTGAATGTGGAAAATGTGTGGTGCGTGTTTTTAAGAAAAATAGAATCAAAACCAAGCAAATGAAGGGGCTGGCAGGGAAGAGAGAGAACACTGAAGGCAGGGAGGTTTTATAGACTGGAACACTAGACCCAGGTGCTCCAAATCAGCCCAATCAGCTCATCTCACACCAGACTCCTCAAAGACCCCACAGCGCGAGCCTCAGCTTCAAGCCAGGAACCACCAGGGCAGAAGTTCATTGCTCGTGAGACGATGCAACAAGCTCCAGCTTGGTGTATACATTTTGTGTGTTTCAGATCACCAAGAAGCTAGCTGGTACTGCCAAGGGAACTGCTCTCTGGATGTCGTCTGTGGGCAATGAGTTTGGTGATTCTCATCAGTGTTCTCACTGCTCAGGAGGGAGCCGGATTGGACCAGATGGCTAATGGTCTGGTAAAGAGGTATGTTAATTTAAGTTATTATTTAGTTGATAAAAAACCTTAATGATTGGTATACCAGATTTTGCTTAAAGCAACATTCCATGTGTAGGTACCAGCCGGCTGGTGTGGATCCTCCTGTTGTCTTGTATGTGGACTGTGGGTTCTGTGCTGCGAAGGCTGACTCCACAAAGCTGAAGGCGAGGTTCAGTGGTCGGGCGAGGCTCATCGTCAGACTCGACATCTGGCATTTTATGCGGCGAATGGCCATCGGATGCAGCACTGATGCCCATCAGTTGTACCCACTTTTCATGCAACGCCTCTCTGCATTTTTGAGTGGGATGCATCTGATTTGGCCCTGCTGCCGTTGGCAAAGAAACAGCAGCTTCAATCCCAAGACATCCCTACCGACAATGTAGACAGGTATATTACATATACACAAACACTGGTTTTATTGCAATGGTACTGTGTCTTATACTTATTTATTCTGTCTGTCGGTCTAGGCATATCCACAAGAATGAGTTGGCACTTCACTGCCGGCGGAGGACAAGGGGAGAGGAAACCACAGTGCAGCTGTTGCAATCGCTCTCGGGTCAACAAGGCAACGACTCCACGGGCGTACCGTTGTTCGACTCGGAGCGAATGGAGCACATTTGGCGAGTCCAAAGAAAACATGTCAAGTGCATCCAGGACCCAACCGGTGTTCAACTCTACACCAAGACAGGCGAGCTAACGAAAGGAGGTGTGCGGCTCCCTGTGTACAGGCGTGCGAGAGGCTCCACATCCTTGGAGTCGTTTCATCTGCACTTAGCTCGCTTCATTCCAGGTTTGTGTCTGACAAGTGTTATATTTTTCATAGCTTAAAAGTGTCCCACATCGTAATCGATTATGTGTCATTTATGATATTTCAATGTACATTCAGGGACCAGTGCCAACAGCCTGAATTTTCAGGCTTACCTGCTGGAAGGGCTTCACAGATGGAACCAGGACCGGCGTGTTGCTGCTACTCCAGTGACCTGGTGCACTGTTTTAACAAAAATTATCAACGGCTGTTTGGCAGAAAGGTGGTACAGGAGTTTACTCCTCCCGCCCCTTACACTGGTAAGAATGCTGTAAAACATTGTTAATTTAATGAAGAGTTTTCAGTATTTATTGTGAACTTATTACTTGAACTGTGTCCATTGTGCAGTCATTATATTTACATTTGACATGCATGACATTAATATTACTATGAAATACTCAAATACTGCATCTATCTTGCCTGGGAATTTTATTTCATTGAACTGCTTAAGGAATTTCCCTTTATTGTGCCCAACTCATTGTATTTCTACTTTCAGGTGAGCTCATAGGGGTTCAGTATCTGTTCCGGCAGACTGGCAAAGCTCTGCAGGATATGAACCCTGACTCAATGGAGACTGGCCAGTTAGTTGAGGAACATGATGTGGAGGCGCTGGAGGAAGATGAGGGCGTTGCAGACATGACAGAGGACCCCACAGTGCCAGACTTGGAGTTGAGAGAAGATCCAGTTTCTCCTGCTACTCGCGGGCGCAGCAGCTCCTTGTCGGTGCTGGAGACCTTTTCTTATGGACCCATGTCACCAGGCAGCCCTGGACCCACGTCGCTCTCCCTGGCACCACCACCACCAGCACCCAGCCTCTCCCTGGCAGTACCTGGCACACCCCTGGCAGTACCTGGCACACCTCTGGCAGTACCTGGCAGTACCCGACACACCTCTGGCAGTACCCGGCACACCTCTGGCAGTACCCGGCACACCTCTGGCAGTACCCGGCACCCCCCTGGCACATCAAGCTCCTGCCACATCCACCCAGGCAACTAGTAGCTCCAGCTTGGCATCCAGCAACCCTCAGCATGTTAGTCTGTCTGAGGATGAGGATATGGTAAGTGATGCTTTTATGACACAGTCATGCATTCTGTATGACTTTGCATACAGAATTTATTTTATTAAAATAACCTCAATGTCAGGGATCATCATTAATTAAATTCCTTAAAAGTTTTATGTTATTTCACTGATATTTTCTGTGTAATGTTTGATATTAATCTATATTGTGTAACTATTTCTGCAGGCCGTTGATGACCACAAGGTGCCAGGATACCAGCACGTTGACAGGCTGGCAGAGTACCTGGTAGAGCTGCGGAATGAGACCTCTCTCTGTCTCAGCAACAAGCAGGCAGACACCATCATACACCTGTGGGAAAGTCTGGACAGCATAGACTAGTGCCGGGTGGTGTATGCAGCGAGGCATCAGGAGCGACTCTTGAGTGGACGTTTCAGGACGCCAAAAAAGCCCTCAGCGACACCAGGAGTGGAGAGCACCACACGCTGCTTCCTTGGTGCATCTAGTGCGCCTGCTCAGTGGCCAAATTGCTGTCATCTGGTAGAGTGCATTTTCATCAGGCTCTGCACTCTCTTCCCTTCCCCAAAGAGGAAAAAGAAAAAGCCTGAGACTGATTCATCGTGGTCACAGGTTTTGCAGGCCTACAGACATATCCGACAGCGTGTAGTGGGCAATGCTAGGGTCATGCAAGAGACTCAAATCCAGCTTGTGGAGGTGAACCAGAGCACTCTGATAAGCTGGTTCCACAGCAGGAGTAAGGGACAGGAGCTGTCTGTGCTGCTACAAGGCACCATGATCCCACTAGCCATATCTGTTGCTGAAGAGCCTCTTCTTGCTGCAGGACAGCTGCGGGCAGAACCCCTCCCAGCCCATCAGGAGCATCAATACCATCTACCAGAGAGCACAGTAGGCCAGGCAAAGACAAGGCAGCAGGCACCACGGGCCATCAAGCCTAAAGGCCATGCGACAGGGCAGCTGGTTGTAGATCCTCCAGGCCCTGCATTCTCAGCCCCTCCCATTCCTCCTCCCCAAACTCCCTCAGCACTTTCCCCATTAGTGTATCAGTTTGTGCTCACAGCTCCACCAGGCACGACCCCACAACCCATGGTCCTGACAACTCCACCACCTGCCACAGCACCCTCTCACAAAAAACGCTCATACCAAAGGACTGTTGAGGCAAATACATGTAAAAAGTGTGGACAGTTTCGCAATCAGGAAACAGGGCACAGCCAGTGGCGTGGCAGGGTCTATTGCCCATTCACTGAAACGCAAACAAGAGCAATGGAAGGAAGCGATGAAAGCCAAATTTCCCAAGCAGCCTAAGCCTTTGTAAATGTATATTACATTATTACTATTTATTATGTATATTATTGTATATTGCAGTTTTGTGTGCAACTTCTGAAAAATTAAAAAACCTTCTACAAATGTGCTTGTTGGTCTTTTGCTTATGTGCAAATGTAACACCTGTAATGGTATTGTTAATAAATTAAACGTAGATATTATTGTAGGCTAATGGATGAATCTAATAACAATATACAGGACTGTCTCAGAAAATTTGAATATTGTGATTAGTGCTGGGCGGTATACCAGTTCATACCGAATACCGGTGTTTATTTTTCTTATGATATGAATTTTTCATATACCGTAATACCGGTGAGTATGTACAGTAGCGCACACAACGTTGGGAACGCCGTGCGGCAGAACGTAGCGCCACGCCGCGGAACGTAGCGCCGCTGGATGCTGTTTGTGAGGGGACTGTTTAGCAGTTGCATTGTTTACAGCGGACATATGTGGGTGAAGATGGCTGAAAACGAAAGTCCCACAACTGTTCCAGAACATGACACAGGGGAAGTTGTTCCGAAAAGAGGAGCCGTGTCGGCTGTGTGGAAATTCTTGGCTTTAAAAAAAGACGACGTCCAACAAACAATCATCTGCAAGTGTTGTAAAGCTAAAGTTGTAGCCGCGGGAGGCAACACTAGCAACTTGCTCCACCACCTCAGCCGCAAACATGTGATAGAATATCAAGAATGCATGAAGCTGGGATCTGCGTCCACCACGTCTACAGGTAACACTAGAAGTGCGGGAGAAAAGTCAAGTCAGACAACACTTAAAGACGCCTTTGCTAGGGGGACTGCCTATGATAAAAAGAGCAAACGGTGGCTTGAGATTACAAACGTGACCACGGTCCACCTAGCCAAAGACATGGTACCACTTAGTACCGTAGAAAAACACGGCTTCAGGGAGTTGATCAAAACTCCGGATCCGAGATACCGAGTCGAAAATATTCTAGCAAAAAAGTAATCCCCAACTTATACGAAAAGCACAGAGCTAAGCTACAAGCAGACGTAGCTACCGCTCCCCACTTCTCCGCAACGACTGATTTGTGGTCCAGTCGCATCATGGAGCCATACTTAAGTCTAAGCCAATTTACTGCAGCAATTCCTTTCCAAATCATTAGAAAATGTGGTTAACACCCAGTTGTGCATGAAAAAAAAAAATACAGAGATATACCGTGAAACAGATATAATTTTGAAAAATACCGTGATATAAAGTTTTGGTCATACCGCCCAGCACTAATTGTGATAGTTATTTATTTCCTGTAATGCAATTTAAAAAAAACAAAATGTCATACATTCTGGATTCATTACAAATCAACTGAAATATTGCAAGCCTTTTAATTCAATTCAATTCAATTTCATTTTATTATCCCGCGGAGGGGAAATTTGCTTCACAGGGGGGGGAATAAAACCAAGAAACATGAAACATGAAAGGCACAAAAACACAGAGCACAAAAACACAGCTATGACACAGCACACAAAGTACACACAAATACCCTGGGGGGGACTGAGGATGTAGTGTGGAGAGTGGGGAGTGGAACAGCTGTTCATTTTTTGAGTTGTAAATTAAGTTGGGTGATGGCGTGAGTTAAAAAAGAATTTTTAAGTCTGTTTGATTTGGTCCTGGGCAATCTGAATCTCCTGCCAGAGGGTAAAAGTTCAAATTGGTCATGGAGAGGATGGTCAGGACACTGTAGGATGTCCTGAGCCTTGGATGTTACCCTCCTGCCAAAGACAGTAGGCAAATCAGGGAGGGCAACACCAATGATTTTGCTGGCAACTTTGACAATGTGTTCCAGCCTCTTTTTATCTCCTAGTGAGAGGCTTCCAAACCAGGAGATAATGGCAAACGTCAGGACAGACTCAATCACAGAGTGGTAAAATATAGTCATTAATTTATTGCACACTCCGAACCGGTTAAGCATCCGGAGAAAGTGCAAGCGCTGTTGTGATTTCTTGTACACAGCATCTGTGTTCTCATTAAAAGACAATTTGTGGTCGATGACCACACCCAAGTACTTAAAAGTTTTGACTCGCTCGACACTCTCCCCGTTAATTACAATTAAAGGTTGAGGGTTTGGGTTCCTCCTAAAATCAATGCACATGTCCTTGGTCTTTGTCACATTTAAATTTAAAAAGGAATCATCACACCAGTGGATAAAATCGTCCACCACTGGTCCAGGAACTGTGCCCTCCCCCTGCAGCAGACTCACTATGACTGTGTCATCAGCAAATTTAAGGACATGTCTGTTCAGGTGGGAGCTTCTGCAGTCATTGGTGTACAGGATGTATAAAATAGGTGAGAGGACACAGCCTTGTGGAGAACCAGTAGAGGAGAGGAGGACGTCGGACAGAGCACCATTCACTCTGACACACTGTTGTCTGTTTGTTAAAAAATCTAAAATCCAGCCAACAATACTGGGGCACAGATTAAAATTTGATAGCAATTTGGAGGCTAAAATTTGGGGCTGGATTGTGTTAAAAGCAGAGGTGAAGTCTAAGAACAATAAATGTGCATGGGTGGCGGGGCCTTCAAGGTGTTTAAAAACAAAATTTAAAAGGGTAAGAACTGCATCATCCACCCCTTTTTTCCTCCTATAGGCGAATTGTAGGGGGTCTAGGAAGTCCTCCACAGCCTCTACCAGCTCTTTTTTGATTATTTTGTCAAAGACTTTCATAACCAAAGAAGTTAAGGCTATGGGTCTGTAGTCGTTGACGGATTTTGGGGATTTAATTTTGGCCACAGGTACGACTATCGACCTTTTCCACAGTTCAGGGACAGTCTGCTGCTCTAAGGAGCACTTGAATATGTGATGAAAGATAAAAGACAACTGATCTGAACAGTGTCGAAGAAGGTGACCTGAGATATTATCAGGGCCTGGGCTTTTGTTAATTTTGGTTTTTCTAAATAACATCCTAACATCTTCAACAGTGAAATCAAGATTAAAAACAGGCAATATGGAAGTAGGGGGGGGGGTGGGGGGGTTCCAGACCTTGCCTGATCAACACTTCCTCCAGAGACATCCATGTCAAACCTAAGATAAAAATGATTAAAATTATCAGCTAACTCCTTGTCTGAGGTAAAACCCTCCACTTTGACCATACTGTTCTTCAACTTTTTAGTGCCTGTCATGGTTGACATGCCATTCCAGACACTTTTTAAATCCTTACTGTTGAATCTCTTTTCAATTTTGTCTTTGTAGTTGAGTTTAGCTTTTTTAATTTCTGCTCTAACTAGCCTTTTTGCTTCCCTGTTCTCCTCAGCATTTCCCTTTTTAAACAGATCATGTTTTCTCCTTATTATTTCCTTTAAGGACTTATTTATCCAAGGCTTATTGTTTGGATAGATTTTAGCCTGCCTTGTCGGGATGCAGGTCTCTTCACAGAAAGTTATGTAATCACATACAGTAGAGGTTAATTTGTGTATGCCCATACTACTTGAAGAGCACTGGGGTCCATCCTGCTCAGTAAACACAGACCAGTCAGTACAGTCCAGGCACCCCTGCAAACACTGGATAGCATCTGGGGACCACACTTTCACAGTTTTAAATTTGGCAGCCTCCCTTTTCAACACTGTCTTGTAGACAGGCTCCAGCAGTATGATGTTGTGGTCTGCGGATCCAAGGGGGGGCAGGGTGGATGATCTAAAAGCGTCTTTGATTGACCCGTAGCAGAGATCAAGTGTCTTATTAAAACGAGTAGGACAGGTGACATACTGATAAAAATGGGTCAGGGTAGATCTCAATTTACACTGATTAAAATCCCCAAGAATAAAAACAGGAGCATCTGGGCACAGAGACTGCATTCTCTCCGTGGATTGTCTGATCACATGTGCTGCATTTTTGGTGTTAGCTTTGGGGTGTATGTAGACCACACTAATAAAAATTTGGGGAAATTCTCTGGGGAGGTAAAATGGACGTACTGACACAGAAAGCAGTTCAATGTCAGGGGTGCAAGTTCTTTCTCTGATGGTTATATTGTTGCACCATCTCCGGTTGACATAGAGACAGACTCCGCCTCCATGGGACTTCCCCGTGACGTCACTGTCTCTGTCCGTGCGTAAGGGAATCCCGAAGCCGTCAATGTGTAGGTCCGAGTCAGGGACGTTGTTTGACAGCCAGGTTTCAGTCAGCGCCAACACACAAGCGTTCCTGTACTGGTGGAGATGTGACACGTTGGCCTGAAGCTCATCCGTTTTGTTACGGAGGGATTGCACATTGCCCAGGATCATGGTTGGGAGCGGGAGGCGGTTCAGTTTCTGTCGCCGCAGCCGTATGCGGAGTCCGCCCCTCTTGCCCCGCTTCCGTGTATTAGTTTGCTTATAGTTTCCATTGTGTCTGTAAATTGAATTACTCTCCAGATGTTGGACTAGAGAGTCCGGTAGAGAAACGGGGGAGTTGTATTGGAGCAGCGAGTCCTTAGTGTATTTTAGTCTGGTGGGAGGGTGCGGGTGTAGATTTTGACAGAAGTCATTGAAACCCAGTGAGATGGCAACTGTGGTCCACCAAACAAATGCCAGGAACAGCTCCATTTCCAGCTCTCACTCTCAGTCAGTGGTCCGATGCAGACGGCCAACTTAGTGACACAGCATCACGCCACAAGATCGGGGTATTTACACGAACAATACAGACGAAAAAGACTTAAAAAAAACTCACGACGACAGCACGCTCACATTCACCCTCCTGCTGGTCGCTACACGAGCAGCGCCCGACGCCCCCCATTATTTTATTATTTTAATATTGCTGATTATGGCTTACAGTTTAAGATTAAGATTCCCAGAATATTCTAATTTTTTGAGATAGAATATTTGAGTTTTCTTAAGCTCAAATATCCCTAGCAACCAGGAGCAATTTAAGAGTACCAGAGACAGGATAGTCTAGAATGGGAAAAACAAGCAAAACAGGAAAAGTAAATACACAGATGAACACAATGTACACGTGACAGCGCGTCTGCCATCACGTTCTGAGAACCTTTAATATGACGAATCTCCATATTGTAGGGCTGCAAAAAAAAAATGCCCATCGCATTAATCTCTGGTTTGAATTCTGAAGAGACTTCAAAAATGTCAGTCATCCAGACTCACTAACTTTATCTGTAACCAAACCATGCGGGCAGAAAACAAAACTAACAAAAAAACAAGTGTTGGGGCTGTGTCCACAATGTGCAGTACAACATTTTAAACGATATGGAACAAACCCCCCCCTAACTTACCTAATATTCCTACTTAACTAACCTAAATAAACCTACCGTCGGCACCCGGGCATGAGGATTTCTCCCCTCCAGCCACCTGTGTGACCCCCGAGATCCGCCGCTACACAAAAACTCTACTAAGAGAAAATCAAAGAAACAAACAAACGGCCGACACCCTATTGGTGCCGGTCGCTAAGGGATTTGTTCCAACTAGTAACTAAAGTACCTACACCTGTAAACACATCCCAACACTTACCTTGTTGTATCCTGAAACTTAGAAACTGGGGCGAAAATGCTCTCTATTCCGGCTCCTAACCAAAAAAAACTAACAAATAAACTCAAGCGTGAACTCCCAAACTAAACTCAATATTTTCCAAATCTGAAAAAAAAAAAAAACTTTTATCAAACAAACTAATCAATTATTCAGCCAATTAATCAATTAGGTATGGACGAGCCCCCATTTTGTCATGCTCTAGTCTAGGACAACATGGCAAAACAAGGAGTCCACACAATGATCAACAGTTTTCAAATAATATAATATATTACAAATAATAGCAGTGACCAAAACACCTGCAGAAATACTGCAGGAATGACATAGCAGCAGTTAAATGCAGCCTTCTGTAAGCTTTAAATATCCACTGGGCTTACATCAAATACATCAAAACACAACAATAAAAAACACTTTTCTGAACTTATCAATATGACTCTGTCCTTCACAGGATAAGTAAAATGGATCACTGCAAAAACTCACAATCTTAAGAATATTTTTCTTATTTCTAGTTAAAATTTTTCATTGTAGTAAAACAAATCTCATTACACTTAAAACAAGACTCATCACTGGAAAAAACAACAATTTTCACCTGTTTCAAGTAGATTTTCACTTGAAATAAGTAGAAAAATCTGCCAGTGGAACAAGATTTTTTTGCTTATAAGAAGAATAAATCTTGTTCCAGTGGCAGATTTTCCTACTCATTTAAAATTAAAATGTACTTATATTTAATAATTAAAATAATATCAAAATAATCACCATAATCCAGTGTGAGGTTATCAGTAATCAGTCATGTCTGCAGTGTATGGATGTGTGGAGTGTGCTGGGTGAGTGTTGTATAAAAGGGTGCAAATAAAGGGGAACTTAAATCATGGTTATTCCAGGTGGCAGAGGTCCTGCTGCATGGGAGGATAGAGAGAGAGAGCTGTGGAGAAGGAGCTCCTTTATCCTCCACAGGCCCCGCCCACCACAGGTGAGCAGGATTGGTCTGACGGCCTGCTCACACTCTGCCATCACAGAAGCTGCCGGCTATGGAGCCAAATCAAGGCCAAAAGTTTTGCAAATTTGAAAATAAAATTTGAACCTGAAAATTCAAGTTTTGATCATGAACTTATTTTTTTACAGTTTAATTTTTTTTTTTTTTTCAGTATCAGATCTTTTTTTCAGTTTCAGATCTTTTTATTTCAGTTTCAGATCTTTCCACCAATCGCAGTATAAAAGCAATAAACCGCAGTTCTAGACGTCATAGAGCCCCCTACTGGATTACTTTATAACTGCAACTAAATCAACAGTTCAGATCGAGACTTTTTTTCCGGCAGCGTGCTCTTTTCTCCTTTTCTCAAGATGGATGACGACCGGAGTGTGAGTATTACCGGGAATCACATTTTTTGTGTATTCTTTTCAAGATATATTGGCACTTAATTGATCTGCAAAAGTGATTTAATCAATCAGTGAAATGCCTAACATGATCCACAAACTATATTGTTAAGTTAAATTTGACAGAGAAATTAACGTTAATGACTCTATTTCCCACGATAGTCAGAAAAGTGCGTAGGCTAAAATGTTTTACTTGTGATGTGGATTACATGAGAAAAGCATGAAGGTCCTATTTATATATATATATATATATATATATATATATATATATATATATATATATATATATATATATAAACATGAAACTTGAGCTAGCTAGCTAGCTAGCTCCAATTTTATGACTAATTTTGTAGCATGAATACTACTAATACTACGTGGCACAATTTCTATTGTCTGCAATATATATTTTTCATTTATTATGTGCAATAAGAACATGATCTCTGGTATATTACCAATCATTACCAAGATTAATCTTGTAAATAATGTCATGGTTATTATATTGATTATATATTTTTACTATTATTGTTAGGGTTGTTATTTTTTTCGTCCCAATAATTCATTGTTCATATATTGTTTGTTATTGCTACTCTTCAATCAACTGTGCAGTTGCTGCTGTAACTGTGGATTTCCCCATTGTGGGACAATTGAAGGAATATCTTAACTTATCTTTTTATTCATATTATACATTATGTGTGTTTATATAACTATTCACATTTATATCACTATATAGCCTATATTTAGATATTTTGTGGACAGAAATTTAGCTAATCCAGTGCATAAGATGAAAATGTATATTTGTCCGTTATTAGGTTTTGGCCCAGTTTTGTCTGTAAAACAGTGTAAAAATATTAACTTGGACTAATTGAACACTCTTTTTTAGGTGCACATAACAATCCAGAAAGGAAGGGCCTTGCCCCAACTTCACAGATGCACATCATGCTGCAATAACTACCACTGTCCATTCTGCAGTCCTACAGTTTACTACCCCTCCCCGTTGAACAAATGTCAGATACACATGGATCTTCATTTTAACAGAGCTGTTAGCCATGAAGGTAAAGTTTGAAAACATTCTCCCTGTGTGTGTGCATGTAGTGCATGCTGGAACTTCATTGTTGATGCAGGATTTGTATTTTTAAGTGACAATTTGTAATGGAAAACTGATTATATAATCATATTTATATCTGTGCTTATGTTTAAGAATACACCATTCACAGATGTGGACTGGGATGTCGGCCGCAGCTGCATTATCACTGTCCATACTGCAGTTCAACAATAAAACGGAAAGACGATTTTATTAAACATATACATTGGTGCAAGAAGAAACCAGGTTCCAACCCTACAGTCCCACCAACCACCACCCCCCTGGCACCAACCAGCCTAGCCACCCCAAGTGGACAGGTGAGAAGGTCTAGCATAAAGCTGGCACTCCACAAAAAATGCCCCATAGGCCAGACTACCATGCACAAAAAAATTTGAAAAGACACATTGAAAAAAAGCACTTAAACAAATATAAGGACATTACAGCCAATTCCCACCTTGACAGTGAATGCATAGATGCAGAAAACGGGATCTTCACTGTCCAAAAATCTTTTCTTGCAGAAAAACGGGATCTTCACTGTCCAAAAATCTTTTCTTGGAGCCAGTACGCCTCTTCATGTGCAAAACAAATTGTGGGGGGAAAATCAACATGTGTTTTGCGAACTGACAGAGTGCCAGGTGAACATGGAGTTGACATGGAGGAGCGGCTTAAAAGCCTATCAGTGTGTGCATCTCAAATCCATTACATACTGTACGTCACATGTCGCCTGTCCAACACTACAGGAAGAGACACTGACAGACATGGTGAAGAGCAAATGGTTTGGTGAAGACAAAAAGCAATTATGTCTTGATCGGCAAAATCTTGCCTCAACCAACCATAAGCTCCTTTCTGTCCTTACCAAAACAGGAACACCACAGTCCAAAAAATTCATTTCTGTTTATGAGCCTACCGTATCATACTACACTCGGCTGGGAAGAGTGATAGTATCATATTATACAAAAAAGAATTCATGGCACATTGAGCCTCATTATCAATTAAATCTTCATATTTAAGCTCCATGCTTCATTATCAATCAAATCTTCATATATTTATTATGGTGGAACGCTGATTTAGTTGCAGTGCAGTTCTACTAGTTGCAGTTCTACAGTCATCCAGTAGGGGGCTCTGTGACGTCTAGAACTGCGGTTCAGATCTGCTGCTCAGATCTGCTGCCTCCGGGTCTGCAGCCGTATACTATTGAATGAGTTTGGTGAGATTCTCATCAGTGTTCTCACTGCTCAGGAAGGAGCCGGATTGGACCAGATGGCCAATGGTCTGGTAAAGAGGTACTTTAATTTAAGTTATTATTTAGTTGATAAAAAACCTTAATGATTGGTATACCAGATTTTGCTTAAACAATATTCCATCTGTAGGTACCAGCAGGCTGGTGTGGATCCTCCTGTTGTCTTGTATGTGGACTTGTTTATTTGACATTTTCTTCATTTTTCTTCTGAACTGCATCAGGTGAATTTTCTAAAAAGTAATACAATAAATTTTAATATGGTGCTTTAATTTGGTGCTCATGGTTAACAATCGGTTTAGCCAGTGGTAAGCTTTTAATGTATTTATATATAGTCTAAACCAGTGTCTCCCAACCTGGGGTCCGGGCCCCCCCTGGGGGGGCGCCAGAGATCTCTGGGGGGCGCAAAACTTTGTCTGCTTTGAAATTATGCAGTTGTAAAAAAAAATTAGATTTGCGAATCAGTCATTCATTGATTGATTGATTGATTGAATTTATTTATTTAAAACAGGGACAATGCACAAAAAAAACATTAATCTTGTAAAACAAGAAGAGATGCATAAGACATTGTTAGGAATAATTTATGAATGTCTTGAATATTTTTTGTGTTTTTCATAGTGTTGTCCCGATCGATCGGGTGGCCGATCGATCGGGCCCGATCACGTCATTTTCAAAAGATCGGGATCGGCCAAAAAAGTATCGGGACATACTGTTATGGCTCGGCCGGCTGGTTTCCGACTCCGCGACCCGGTAGCGCTGGGAGCGCGGAGTCGGCGCAGCGGCCAGAAGAGCCGGGCGGCTCTGCTCTGAGCCCCAGCTGCAGCTCAGAGCGGCTCCAGCAGCTCCAGGCCAGTTCCGAACTGGCCTGGAGCTGCAGGGGTGATAGCGCTCCGGCGTCACGCCGGATTTCCGGCATACCGAGGTGTTTGCGAGAAAAAAATAAAATAAAATCAGGTTTGCCGTTTATTTTTCTTATGATATGAATTTTTCATATACCGTAATACCGGTGAGTAGCGCACACAACGTTGGGAACGCCGCGCGGCGGAACGTAGCGCCGCTGGACCCTGTTTGTGTGGGGACTGTTTAGCCAGTGAGCAGAGCCGGCAGGGAAAAGTCAACAGTGCCGCGTGTCCGCGTGTAACCTAAATCTACCATGGCCTCAGCGTTAGGGCTCGGCCAAGTTAGGCTTTATAAATATATGGGCATTATAAATTTATTAAATATATGAGCGCGGAGTCGGCGAGGAGCTGCGCGCTGCGAGGAGTACCAGCCGGGCGCTGTGAAGCCTGATTTATGGTTCCGCGTTAAATCGACGCAGAGCTTTCGCCGTAGTACGACCATACGCGTAACCCACGGCGTATGGTCTGCGTTGGTGTAACGCGGAACCATAAATCAGCCTTAAACCACACCTGCAGCCCGTGAGCTCATCAGGAGGTTAGAGAGCGGCTGCGAGTTCATTGCTGGTTCGTTGTGTTAACTCTGAGAGCTTTATTGGTTTGTTTTTTAGCTTGCTGGTGTTTTTTTTCTCTCTGGGATTTTTGAGTTATTTATGAAGAAGTTCTGAGCTCCGTGTGAACAGTAGCCTACTCGAGTTGAGGGGGGATGAGGGGTGATGTGATGGCACACCCCCCCCTGAAATAAAAACGGTCCAAATCACACCCCCCTGAAATAAAAACGGTCCAAATCATCCCCCCTGAAATAAAAACGGTCCAAATCATCCCCCCTGAAATAAAAACGGTCCAAATCATCCCCCCCTGTAAAACTGAAGTGAAGTGAAAATCTACTTGAAACAGACTGATTTATTGCTTGTGTAGTTGAAAAATACATGAGAACAGGACCTTGAAAAAAAATAATCACATATTAAATCGCAATCGTAATATTGAGGAAAAAAATCGCAATTAGATTATTTTCAAAAATCGTTCAGCCCTACATTAGAATCATAAGTGCTGCCATCTCATTGTAAACGGCATCATTTTTTGAGGCCATGTAAACCTGTATTTATACTAGTGTGGACATTAATGTTTTTCTACAATATTTCCTCCTCATGACAGTAAAATAGGCCATTCTAAGCCAATTTACTGCTTCACATGCGGTTGTGTTTGTGTGTGTTTGGCAGCGTGGAGGCATATCTACAAAAATATGGAAAATCTACAAAAGTCATCAGAATATTCAATTTAATGAACTATTTATCAAAATGTCCCAGGGAATCACACCCCTGGCCTATGTTGTTCAATTTACTCATTCTGTTTTCTATGGGCTGCATGTGGTGAGCTTGAACAGGACCATGGGTCAATTTACACCAGACTTACACTTTAAGAGGACAAAAAATGACAATTGTGTTGATCGGGGCATATATCTTGGTTTAGGGGCTCGCTTACCTCCCAGGGAAAAAAAGTTCAGGCTCAGGATTTTTTTTTACTATCACCCCTGAGTTCGTCTTATTTGTTTGCTTATTGCTCTGTGCCTATGTTTTAACATATATTAATTATTTAATCATTTTATAATTGCATTTAACAATACAGACAGTTGATGTGTGTTTATTGTAAGATTTTGGGCAGCGCCGGCGGCTGAAGAATCGTTTGTGCTGGTGGGGAAGGAAGCGTGGCTAACAGAGAGCTAACAGCAGCTAGGCTACGCTCAGATAAACGGTCTGAAAGTTTTAAAAACAAAGAAAAGCTGTCAGAGAAAAGTGACTGTAGTGTTATGTAAATGATTATCCGTCACTCGTAAATCATCTTTTGGTCCACTTTATTGACTCGGTAACAACACAGGGATGACGGACTGCTATTTTGCAGGCTGGTGTTACGGTCTAAAGGGTCCGTGTCTGAACAACCACAATTGTATGGAGCCAAATCAGGGCCAAAAGTTTTGCTAATTTGAAAATAAAATTTGAACCTGAAATTTTTTTTTTACAGTTTCAGTTTTATTTTTTTCAGTATCAGATCTTTTTTTCAGTTTCAAATCTTTTTATTTCAGTTTCAAATCTTTTTTTCAGTTTTAAATCTTTTTTTTTCAGTTTCACGTCTTTTTTTTTCAGTTTCACTTCTTTTTTTTTCAGTTACAAATTTTTTTTTCAGGTTCAGACTTTTGGCCCGGATCTGGCGTGGGGGGCGTGGCATCAACTGAGAGGAGCGTGGCATCATGAGTGACAGCAGAACAGAGAAGGCGGGGGACGTTCCTCCGTCATGTTGCCTTCAGGAAACGTAGGTTGCAGAAGTTATCAGTAGAAGTATGAATCAACACTGTATATACACTATATTCACGTGATTGGCAGTGGAAAAAACTGATACTAGTGACACATTTCTGTTTGAAAGGCTGTTTTAGACCGTACTTGGTAGTATGTGGAAGTGGGAAATGTCAAACTTTAAAGTGTGGCTGTTGAACTGTACAGTCTGGCATAGTTTATTGCTTTTATACTGCGATTGGTGCCAAGTACGGTCTAAAACAGCCTTTCAAACAGAAATGTGTCACTAATATCAGTTTTTTCCACTGCCAATCACGTGAATATAGTGTATATACAGTGTTGATTCATACTTCTACTGATAACTTCTGCAACCTACGTTTCCTGAAGGCAACATGACTGAGGAACGTCCCCCGCCTTCTCTGTTCTGCTGTCACTCATGATGCCACGCCCCTCTCAGTTGATGCCACGCCCCCCACGCCAGATCCGGGCCAAAAGTCTGAACCTGAAAAAAAAATTTGTAACTGAAAAAAAAAGACGTGAAACTGAAAAAAAAAGATTTAAAACTGAAAAAAAGATTTGAAACTGAAATAAAAAGATTTGAAACTGAAAAAAAGATCTGATACTGAAAAAAATAAAACTGAAACTGTAAAAAAAAAAATTCAGGTTCAAATTTTATTTTCAAATTAGCAAAACTTTTGGCCCTGATTTGGCTCCATACAATTGGTTCCTACGCTCTGCGTGACATCAGCACAACACAGTGACAGAAAACTATAACAGCCACAATGAATATCTGCTGCTATTCATTTCATGCTGTTGAGAATTCTGCACTACGGTTAAGCCAAAATGTATTTTCATTTTCTTATTGATTGTGAGTTTGACTGGATGTCATTCAACTTTTAAACCTCGTAAGTAAACTACCTCCTTTTGAAGTGAAATTGATTTATTTTTGTTATTTTACTATTCTGAACTTTTTGTTTCAGTTTACAATTTCATGTTTCTACATTTTGTGGCACCAGAGCTGATAAGCTTTGTTTTGATCCAATGATGCAGTCAGTGAAAAAACAAAAATATGTCCATGTTGGAGAGAATGGACAATACAGTTTTTTACTTAATTTACTTTACTTTTTTTTACTTTACTTTTTTACTTAATTCTTTGCCAAAATGTATCTGATTGGGAAAAAGTATCGGAAATGTATCGGGAGCCAAAAAAAGTGATCGGATCGGGAAAAATCGGGATCGGCAGATACTCAAACTCAAGTGATCGGATCGGATCGGGAGCTAAAAAATCCTGATCGGGACAACCCTAGTTTTTCATACACTAGTGACAAACACAGGAAATTATTTCATTCCTTATTATTATATAATTACTCAACATTTAATCTACTCCGACAGGTTGTTAAAGGAAAAATGTTAAAAAATGTTGGTCTCATATTAAAAGAGACATTTTTCTGAAATATTTTTATGTCCTTTTATGTCTTTTTTGTGCGTATTTTATACATTGGTGACATTGGAGAAAAACAAAGTCATATGTATACAGAGTAAACCAAAGAGAAATGTATCAAGAAAACATAATTAATGTTCATTTTTTCAATTATAGACTATTTTGGTGCTAGTACGTACGGGTCGGGGGGCCTGGCTGGTTTTACACACAAGTAGGGGGGGCTCCAAGGAAAAAAAGGTTGGGAACCACTGAGCTAAACCAGTGTTGATGAACTCAGCAGTTATTTCTGATTTCACCATCAAAATGACGTCTGAAACGGAATATTCCTCCATAAATGTTGAGAAGTTCTGCAGCTGCTCTAACGTGGACTGGCTGCTGGATCAGGCTAAAGAAAGCCATTTCAGTTATTTATGGTGATGGAGATCGATGAGGTGAAAAAGTGATGTCAGAAGTGGGATTCGAACCCACGCCTCCAGGGGAGACTGCGACCTGAACGCAGCGCCTTAGACCGCTCGGCCATCCTGACTTGTGCTGCAGTGTTTCAAAAAGACTTAATTACTAGTTACCAAAACCAACCGCAACCGTTAAATGTGTCGTGTGGGTGAATTTATTTGACTAAGAAGCTGTAATTAGTACCGACGTCCCACTACATCACATTATAAACTCTTTGATAAACTCCTAGCTGCTCGAAAGTGCAGACTGCAAAACTGGATCAAAACTCTTCCTACCTAGTGTCACCCTTTGGTACAGGGAGATTTATAACTACTATTATTATGTTATTACTCATATATCATTAGGTCACTACTACTATTGTAATGATGATTATGATAATCATGTACTGTCCTGTGTCATGTAATTGTTCTATGTGTAGCCTACTGCTTTTAGTTTACTGTCTTTGAGTGAACTGCTTTTATGATTTTTACTGATGTAAAGTGTCTTTGAGTATCGAGAAAAACGCTATAAAGTAATAATTAGAAGAGCAAAATTACGGAAAAAAAAAAATTCTGTCAGAAGTGGGATTCGAACCCACGCCTCCAGGGGAGACTGCGACCTGAACGCAGCGCCTTAGACCGCTCGGCCATCCTGACACATGCGCATAAATGTGCAGCACGTTTTATATAATCACGTGACAGATGAAGTGTTACTGTAGTTTCTGATAACGGCTGGTATTCATCGTGAAAGATTTGCTAGCACTTCCCCACTAATACCAGTAGCAGTGGGACTGCAATTCCCATGATGCACTCCGGGTATCATATGAAACTACAAAAGCTACATTTTTTTTTTTAATAAGATTGAAATGAAAACTACGGATGAGTATTATGCCGCGTTCCATTTGTCCTCGGAAGTGGGGCTTTCCCAGTTCCCAGTCGGAATTTTCAACTGGAACGCCCCTCAAAGTGGATTTCCCACTGGGAAAGTGGGAGAGTCTTCACCAGCCCCAGTTGTAAACAGTAGAAGAGAGCTCTGTAAAAATTCGTAGCACTTCATTCTAGTTTTGGTCACACTAAATCAGTCGTATACAAGTATTGTTCGGCATATATATGCTGCTATAGTGTAATTTACATTTTTCATGTGGTATATGCAGAGGTGGCAAATCCGGCTTCAGAAAGTAAAAGTCCTGCCATATATTTGTTCTGTCCATTCACTAAAACCAGGTGAGTTCACTAATTAGCTCATCTACCTGGCTGAAGAGCTGTGCTGATTAGAATCAGCTGGTTGAGTGAATGTGCAGAACAAATACATGGTAGGACTTTTACTTTCTGAAGCCGGATTTGCCACCTCTGGGTATATGCGAACTACAAACTTGTTTTCCTACTTTGTAACTGGAACGCTGATAACTCGGCTGTGACGTCATTCCCAGTTCCCAGTTCCGACTTCCTAGGTAAATGGAACGCAGCATCAGGGCCAGACAGGAGAAAAATAAAAACTATATTTTTTTTTCATTATGCACCGACATTTCGACAAAAAGTCGAAATGTCGGAAAAAAAATTCGAAATGTCGAGAAAAAAGTCGTAATGTCGAGATTAATGTTGAAGTACAATTTCGAGAAAAAAGTCGAAATGTCGAGAAAAAAGTCAAAATTTGGTGAATAAAGTTGAAATGTTGTGAAAAAGGGCGAAATTTCGTGAATAAAGTTGAAATGTTGAGGAAAAAAAGGCGAAATTTCGACTTTTTTCTCGACATTTCGACGTTTTTCTCGAAGTGCGCAATAAAAAAAATCTTCCCCCCACAAATATTTTTTCTCCTGCATGGCCCTAATATTCCGTAGAAAACTGTTTTTGGTCTTACCTTCATTTGTAGATGAAGTCCATGCGCCTATCCTTCGTCACAAAAACCTCAGTTACTTTGTTGTAAAAGTCCTCCTTATTTTCCTTTAGTTTTAAAAGTCTCTTTGCCTTAATTGATGATCGCCAGGGATGAAGGCCGGTGTTCTGCCAATTTCTGCTCCCTGCCAGAAAATGGTACTTTGTGGTTCTGCGCATGCGCACAGTCGATTTTCAAAGTTTGATTGCGACGCCAATCATTTCTTGCACGATGTAAAAAGGATAATATGGGATGTCGAGTATTTGATCCTTCAAAATACACGGCCCATGACATGAATTGCATTACACTTTGTGAAAATTATACGATAAAGAGAGAAAAAAAAACAATTCTATCGCTTTATTTGATATTCATTCGATTCAACGAGCAGCCGTTGACTCACGTACGCCCCCTTCAGGGCGGTCAGAGTATTGTCTGCCTCACCATGTGCGTTTTCACTGCGGTTTTATTTCCCATCAGCGAAACTAAATATGTCACTTACAAACATTACACTTTAATGGTTAAAGTCATTAGAAAAACTGTGGAAAATCCGGGTATATAAATCTATCTGCAAACATTATATTGGCGACATGCAGAGGTCTGGTGGTGTTCTGCCAATTTCTGCTACCTGCCGAGAAATGCTACTTTGTGGTTCTGCGCATGCGCACAGTCGATTTTCAAAGTTTGCATCATTTCTTGCCGTTTCTTGCACGAAGTAAAATTGATAATATGGGATGTTGAGTATTTGATCCTTCAAAATAAACTACCCATGACATGAATTGCATTTACACTTTGTGAAAATTATACGATAAAGAGGGAAAAAAAAACTATTCTATCGCTTTATTTGATATTCATTCGGCTATTCACCTTTATTTAACCAGGCAGGTCATTAATAACACATTCTTATTTACAATGACGGCCTGGCAAGAGACAAGGACCACTTGGGGGGAAAAGGACGTGGTTTAGGGAGTAAAACACAATAAAATTGGAGCTCTACAAAGGTAGAAAACCATTAGGTAGCATTTTTTGGCAAAGCAGCAGAAATTGGCAGAACTCCGTCAACCAGCACGCGCCAATTGCATGTATCAACCCAGTTTGTGATATCCAGTACTGGAGGTGGTGGCATCCCCCCCTGAAAAAAAAAATTGTCATAATCATCAGTACAATAGTAGTAATGACCTAATGATACATGACTAATAACCAGTACTGGAGTTGAGAGGGGATGAGGGGGGGTGGCATCCCCCCCTGAAATAAAAACGGTCCAAATCATCCCCCCCTGAAATAAAAACGGTCCAAATCATCCCCCTGTAAAACTGCCATCCCTCCTTTCCATCCCTTATGTCATTTCATCAATGAATGTGGTTTTACTGCTATTTCAACATGTAGAGTCATCACCAGAAACATAACACCAGAAAAATAACTTATTTGGCAATTTTCACCTGTTTCAAGTACATTTTCACTTGAAATAAGTAGGAAAGTAGGAAAAAAGATTTATCTTCTTATTACAAGCAAAAAAAATCTTGTTCCACTGACAGATTTTTCTACTTATTTAAGTGAAAATCTACTTGAAACAGGTGGAAATTGTTGTTTTTTCCAGTGATGAGTCTTGTTTTAAGTGTAATGAGATTTTTTTTTACTAAAATGAGACATTTTAACTAGAAATAAGACAAATATTCTTGTTAAGATTGTGAGTTTTTGCAGTGATCCATGTTACTTATCCTGTGAAGGACAGAGTCATATTGATAAGTTCAGAAAAGTGTTTTTTATTGTTGTGTTTTGATGTATTTGATGTAAGCCCAGTGGATATTTAAAGCTTACAGAAGGCTGCATTTAACTGCTGCTATGTCATTCCTGCAGTATTTCTGCAGGTGTTTTGGTCACTGCTATTATTTGTAATATATTATATTATTTGTAATCAGCACAAATTATCTGCCCCCATATGATAAAATCCACCACCCCCCTGAATTCTTTTTACAACTCAAGTACTGGTGATATCCATACAGAACTCGCAATATTGGATACAAAATATCACTTTTTTATAGACGTTTTTGACACAGAATTTCTTAGGAAATGTGTTTATTCACACTTAACAGAAAACATCTTAACATATGTGGGTCCAGTAGCTGGTCTCCTTGTTTGAAAGAGGGGGGAGCATGCAGCTTAAAGGACATGTGAGGTAAGTTGATCAGCTCCACAAATCTGGCCTGTTCATGCTCCTTGGGTAACAGCTGCGGGACCAACGTACCTTCCACCATGTGCCAACCACAGTTGATTGGAGAGGGTAACTGTGGATGGGTCATTAGTGACTGCTTCCAAACCCTAGCTTGATAGTGGGCTCTTATCATGTGTAGAGTCAAGGCATCCCTTGTTGGTGGTAGAGTATCAATATTTGCTTTCTGTTTGCGAAACATGGCACAGTGAACTTTGTGGATTGAGTTGCTGGTTGATTTGGGGTCATACAATTTGCACACAAACTGTTCTGCCAAAGATTAGTAGAGTAGCTGGATTTGGTAGTTCATCCTCACCAAAGTTGTGTAACAACCAAGATGGTATTTGCCTTCTGCTGCAATCAAGTCATTGACCCCAGCAAGTCTGTATCTCAGTGCTGTGTCTTGTTGATCAAGGCGAATTATCTTTTTAGAGACATCCAAGTCTTGGATTTCATGACATTTTTTGTCCCGAAGCTTATCCCCCTGACAGAAAATAAATATTTCCCAGCTGACTTTAGGCATGGAACTTCTAGTTGAGCGAGGTCGGGAGCTAGTGGCTGGTTCCTCCTCTTTATCATGAGTTCCATGTTTGCTTTCAAATCGCTTCTAGACGGCTGACAAGAGTGACATTAGTAAAAGCAGCGTAGCAAGTTTTGAGCCATTTAAACTTTTCAGGCTTTATGTCTAAGTTCTTCTGAATACGTTCCAATGTAATCAGCATACTCCTCATCTTTGTATTTAATACGTTCACTTGCACTTGAGTCCATCTTCAGTTCCATTTCGTAGTTGATCATCTTTACTGAAATTAAGCATTTTTCCCAAATAATCTCTCTTATATTGGAAAAAGCACCAACTACTTTCATACTGGATACTGCTCCTTTTTGTTTGATGTTGTATTGACTGTAAAGTAGATAGAATTTCATGTTGTTTTTATTTAAAAAATGTGAAATAGGACGCTAGTTTATAACGCAAAAAATATGACTAGCTAGTAAGGTATAGGCTAAACAACTTGATATTGACAATAACTATGCATAGAGGCAGGGCCGCCGCAAGGGGTGTGCGAACCGTGCGACCGCACGGGGCCTCGCGCCCCAGGGGGCCTCGCGCCCCAGGGGGCCTCGCGCCCCAGGGGGCCTCGCGCCCCAGGGGGCCTCGCGCTATGGGCTATGGACACAAGCTGCTCTGATCCAGACGGGTGGAGTTGGAACAAACTGTCACACAATGTTGAGAGAACGAGACAGATTCAGGAAATTTCCATCAGGGGATGAAAAAAGAAAAAAACTAAAGAAAATGGAAGAGTTTAATGCCTCTCTGAAAGGCTCGTTTGATAAATTTGTTACAAAAATCACCGATCCGACCGGGTCTCAAGCAGCCGTGAGGCCCCGCGTCGAGGCAAGAGATGATGATGAGGCAGGGGAAGGTATCCAGTATTTTGCTAATTGGAGAATTAAAATTGCGCATATAGACACCCGATCCGACCCGAAAAACCCAAAAATTTCGTGCGCGCGCTACGATCACACGCGCTACGCTCACGCACGAGGGCCCCCCCAACCATTTCGCACAGGGCCTCGCAAATCTCCCAGGCGGCTCTGCATAGAGGTATATTATAGATTTATATTTAATGCTACAAATAACATTAAAGTCCTTAAGAAATAGTATACAGAGATGATGCTCTACTTACCACAGCAGCAAATACTGTATGTTCAGTCAAGCGCAGAAAGTGAAGCACTAAAAAGCATGGTGCAGAGCTCTAGCTAGCTTGCCTTGCTAGCTTGCCTAGCTACCTAGCTGCTTAAATTAGCATTACATCCCATTACTAGTTAGAATGCAAAAAAAAAAAAAAGATGCCTATTATGTGTGTGTTAAAAACGCCTATAAAAAAGTCAAATATAGCAATACAATTAAAAAAATGTTTTTCAATTGATGTTTTATCCATTTCCCTAAATATAAAATCTTGAACATTGAAGATTTTGCATATAAACTGTACATTTTGACCATTATTGTGACCATATGCATGAATTGAGTATTTGAATGTTACAGCGCCTTCAGTGGTCACCAGCAAAACAATACAAGATGACAACACCCCTATTATTCCTCCTAGGGGTTCCTTCTAACAAAAAAATAAGGTTGTCAAACTTTACCCAGAAGCGTGAGCATAGTTATCAATCTTAGGGTTTGCCCTGTGACTAATACAGCAACATTGTCCATGAGGAAGGGCTGGAAGCTTTGAAACTACTGTATCTGGGGTCAAACCTGATGACCTTATGCCCCCTAGTGACTTTATTATGCAACTCACTGAATGGATTTTAAAAAACAATGTCTTCCTATTCCAAGATCAACTGTATAGACAAGAAAAATGAACAGCTATGGGTGCTTGTTTTGCGCCAAATTATGCAAACTTGTTTTTGGGACTATGGGAGGAAAAGCACATGTTTTCAAATCACAACCCATTTAAAGAAAGAATTGTATGGTGGGGTAGATACATAGATGACATAATCCTATTCTTTTCTGGGCCAGAAGAAGAGCTCCTTGATTTCCATATCTATGTAAACAATTTGAACAAAAACTTGAAACTTAGTCATGAATCATTAGGTAATTACTACTATTGTACTGATGATTTACCTTTTTTTTTTTACTTTTCATTTGTTTGTATAAATCTGTAACTTGAATGTGCTGTCTGATGGGTTGGGGTGGCGGGGTTCGTTTTTGTATCTTGTGTATGTTTAAAAACAATAAAATGTGTTGTAAAAAAAAAAGGAGTAGTATGTAAAAGAGAAAATGTTTTCTGTCAGAAGTGGGATTTGAACCCACGCCTCCAGGGGAGACTGTAGGCGGCTTCAGATCGGCCGGCTGGAAAGTTGATTTAATGTTGTTCATAAGAGTACATTTTCAAGGAAAACCCCTTGCTTTTATGTTTTCCAGAAAGAAATTGAACTTTACTTAAAATTAATCACTAAATCAACAAATGAAAAGGCTATTAAAACTGTAGACTTGTGTTATGTTCAATCTTCTTGAATAACAAACATCACCCTTGGCACAGGTTCTGTATTTTATTTGTATACTGTTCCTGTATACTATTTTGTGATAATTCTTTTAAATAAAGTTTATATATATATATATATATATATATATATAAAAAAAGTTGATTTAATGTTGACCATTGACCAATTAAACGGCGGGAAAGTTGATTTAATGTTGACCATTGACCAATTAAACGGTTGGAAAGTTGACGCGCGTTGTACCCCCGAAATAACCCCAGAGACCCTGAAAGCGTGTTAAATTCTTTGGAAAAATGATATTATCTCATGCTGGTTAAAGAGCACAGGTAGGTTATATGGTGGGATTTTCGTTTGGAATTGGCTAAAATAAAGGGTTACAAGTTGTCATTGTGTGTTAGTGTTATATACTAGACAGAGTATGTGTTCTTTTTGTTATTTCTCGTTTTTCTTTTTTGTACTGTTTTTGTTTTTGTATTGTCCCTATTATGCTCTTTAGATGCCATTGTGTCTTACATGGTTTGTTTTTAATATTTTATGCCATCAATGTTGCTTTTGTTTTGCGGTTTATTTACATTACTTTGCATGATTGTGTGCAACTTCTGAAAAATTAAAAAACCTTCTACAAATGTGTTTGTTGGTCTTTTGCTTATGTGCAAATGTAACACCTGTAATTATATTGTTGATACATTAAATGTAGACATTATTATTATAGTATGTAAAAGAGCAAACATACGGAATAAGAAAATATTTTCTGTCAGAAGTGGGATTCGAACCCACGCCTCCAGGGGAGACTGCGACCTGAACGCAGCGCCTTAGACCGCTCGGCCATCCTGACACATGCGCAGTATGAGCAACAACCTTTTATATAATTACGTGACAAATGATGTGTATTGTAGTTCTAAACCAGTTGGTATTCATCGTGAAAGATTAGCATTTCCCCACTAATACCAGTAGCAGTGGGACTGCAATTCCCATGATGCACTCCGGTTGTTTGCATACACATATGTACATATATCTTCATATGTCTATGGTTGTTTGTATGTGTTCCATTATTCAAGTGTTTTCAAATTCAGAAGTTAAAAAATGGAGATCAACTTACCTCACATATCCTTTAAGCCCCAAAACTAAAGAAATTCATTTGAAAATCATTTGAAAATCCTTCCATTTAGAGAACTATTAAGACAAAGATTCAATCTGGACAATAACAGCTGATCCTTCTGTGATCACAATATTAAGACAATAGCTCATATATTATTTTATTGCGTGTACTCTGGAAGCTTCTGAGAAGACTTATAAGACTGAATATCGACAATAAAATACGTGACTTTGTACTCAATAACTTGTTGATCCTTGCCAAGTTCTGCCAACCAAACTTTACAGCTTTTAAAAGATACCTGATAAACAACCTGATTAAAAACAAACATTGTAAACAACTCCGTAACTATGGAGGATTTTTTGTGCCAAAATTAAATAAATAAATACATCATTAATTAATTAAAATTAGAATGAAATATGTCATTAATTAATTAAAATACAATTCATTTTAAGTAAAAATATATATTTATTATTTCAGCATTTATTTAATTAATGACACATTTAATTAATGATTTCTTGTTGCGTGTGAATCATGAAATGTAAACTGACAGTTTTACATTTACATTTCATGATTCAGCAACACGAAATCATTAATTAAATGTGTCATTAATTAATTAAATGCTGAAATGACACATTTAATTAATTAATGATATATTTAATTCCCATTTTAATTAATTAATGATGTATTTATTTATTTAATTTTGGCACAAAAAATCCTCCATTCGTAACGCCTATAAAGATATTTGAAGATGACTAACGCCCCTGTTTCTAATTATATCTTATTATTATAATTGTATTTATTTATTTATTTTATATTTATTTGGTTTTACAATTTTTTCCGTTTTGACCCACCTTTTTGTTTATATCCCTGCTTTACATCTTATCTGTCACATTTACTGTTGCACTCTTACAGTGATGCAGGAAATTGTGCTATTTATTATTTTATTGCTTTTTATTATTTTACCTCTTTTCTTATCATTTTATTTCATTTTATTTTTTATTCACTGTTTAATTGTGTCTTGCTGCTTTTAATGTTGATGTAAAGGACTTTAAATTACCTTGTGTTGAATTGTGCTCTATACACTTGCCTTGCCTTATAAATCTACCTGCTGTTTTTTATGTTTTATGTGCAAAACAACAATTTTCACCTGTTTCAAGTAGATTTTCACTTGAAATAAGTAGAAAAATCTGCCAGTGGAACAAGATTTTTTGCTTGTAATGAGAAGCTAAATCTTGACCCACTGGCAGATTTTTCTACTTATTTCAAGTGAAAATTTACTTGAAACAGGTGAAAATTGTCAAATGTTATTTTTCTGGTGATGACTCTAAATGTTGAAATAGCAGTAAAACCACATTCATTGATGAAATGACATAAGGGATGGAAAGGAGGGATGGTAGTTTTACAGGGGGGATGATTTGGACCGTTTTTATTTCAGGGGGGATGCCATCCCCCCTCATCCCCCCTCAACTCCAGTACTGGTTATTAGTCATGTATCATTAGGTCATTACTACTATTGTACTGATAATTATGACAATTTTTTGTTTTTACTTTTCATTTGTCTGTATAAATCTGTAACTTGAATGTGCTGTCTGACGGGTTGGAGTGGCGGGGTTCGTTTTTGTTTCTTGTGTATGTTTAAAAAAACAATAAAATGTGTTGTAAAAAAAAAAAAAGGAGTAGTATGTTAAAGAGCAAACGTACGGAATAAAAATTGTTTTCTGTCAGAAGTGGGATTTGAACCCACGCCTCCAGGGGAGACTGCGACCTGGCAGGGGCCTTCGGATCGGCCAGCTGGAAAGTTGATTTAATGTTGACCATTGACCAATTAGACGGCTGGAAAATTGATTTAATGTTGACCATTGACCAATTAGACGGTTGGAAAGTTGATTAAATGTTGACCATTGACCAATTAGACGGTTTGAAAGTTGACGCGCGTTGTACCCCCGAAATAAACCCAGAGAGACCATGAAAGCGTGTTAAATTCTTCGGAAAAATGATATTATCTCATGCTGGTTAAAGAGCACAGGTAGGCTACATGGTGGGATTTTCGTTTGGCTAAAATAAAGGGTTTACAAGTTGTCATTGTGGGTTTGTGTTAATACTAGACAGAGTATGGGTTCTTTTTGTTATTTCTCATTTTTCTTTTTTGTATTGTTTTTGTTTTGTTCCTATTATGCTCTTTAGATGCCATTGCTGTCTGGCGGGTTGGGGTGGCGGGGTTCGTTTTTGTATCTTTTGTATGTTTAAAAACAATAAAATGTGTTGTAAATAAAAAGGAGTAGTATGTGAAAGAGCAAACATACGGAATAAGAAAATATTTTCTGTCAGAAGTGGGATTCGAACCCACGCCTCCAGGGGAGACTGCGACCTGAACGCAGCGCCTTAGACCGCTCGGCCATCCTGACACATGCGCAGCAGAAGCAACAACCTTTTATATAATCACGTGACAAATTACGTGTTATTGTAGTTTCTGATTACGGCTGGTATTCATCGTGAAAGATTTGCTAGCATTTCCCCACTAATACCAGTAGCAGTGGGACTGCAATTCCCATGATGCACTCCGGTTGTTTGCATAGACATACATATATCTTCATATGTCTATGGTTGTTTGTATGTGTTCCATATTCAAGTGTTTTCAAATTCAGAAGTTAAAAAATGAAGATCAACTTACCTCACATGTCCTTTAAGCCCCAAAACTAAAGAAATTCATTTTAAAATCATTTGAAAATCCTTCCATTTAGAGAACTATGAAGACAAAGATTCAATCTGGACAATAACAGCTGATCCTTCTGTGATCATAATATTAATACAATAGATCATCTATTATTTTATTGCGTGTACTCTGGAAGCTTCTGGGAAGATTTACAAGACTGGATATCAACAATAAAATACGTGATACGCTGCCGCACCTCATGTTTCAGCCCCGTATTTGAACAGGAAATATGCAAATTCAGCAATTTTGACTATAGAAATGTTCAAAATTAATCATACATACCTCAACTGCCTCCCCTGACCGCACGTCCTTGTATATATATACATATATATACATATATATATATATATATATATATATATATATATATATATACATATATATATATATATATATATATATATATATATATATATATATGTATATATATATATATATATATATATATATATATATATATATATACTATATATACAGTATATATATACAGTATATGGAATTTATTTATAATTGCTCAGGTATAATATTGCAATTAAGTGCTGTAATATCTTAACAGCTGAACCTTCGGTGATAATGATATTGAAACAACAGACCATCTATTATTTTATTGCGTGTACTCTGGAAGCTTCTGGGAAGACTTACAAGACTGGATATCGACAATAAAATACGTGACTTTGTACTTAATAACCTGTTGATCCATGCCAAGTTCTGGCAATCAAACTTTACAGCTTTTAAAAGATACCTGATAAACAAACATCTCAGTGCTTTAAGACTGATTAAAAACAAACATGGTTAACAACTCCTTAACGGCTATAAAGATATTTGAAGATGACTAACGCCCCTGCTTCGCACCGTTTTTCTCATATTTTATTATTATTATAATTGTATTTATTTATTTATTCATTTATTTATTTATTTATTTATTTATTTATATATTTATATTTATTTATATGTATTTATTATTATATTTATTATATTTAGTTGTTTTTCTTTTTTTAACTTTTGACCCACCATTTGTTTATATCCTTGCTTTGCATCTTATCTGCTGTCTTATATGCTGTTTTTTTAAGTTTTATGTGCGTCAAGGATTTGTACAATATTCAAGCGTTCAATTAAAAAATAAAAATAAATAAATAAATAAATAAATGAATAAATAAATAAATAAATAAATAAATAGAAAGAAAGAAAAACTTTTACCTCTTTTCTTATCATTTATTTCATTTTATTTGTTATTTACTGTTTAATTGTGTCTTGCTGCGTTTAACGTTGATGTAAAGCACTTTGAATTACCCTGTCTTTCTGAAAGCGCAATAACCTTCTCCCTCTAAATACCTCAGTGGTATTTATGCACATGTACATATTATTCGTTTTTTGGGGTTTAGTATTTATTTTGTACATTGCTCATTTTTTATATTGCTCTTTTTTAACTATTTAACTATTTAACTATTTATTGGTTATTTTGATCTTTTTTTAGCATATACTTTTTTATACCTTTCCATACTTTCGTGTGTATTTTGTAAACATTGTTGAGCGTGTGTATGTTTGCTGCTGCACAAGTGAATTTCTCTGTGGGATTAATAAAGTCTATTCTATTCTATTCTATTCTATTCTATTCTATTCTATTCTATTCTGTTGAATTGTGCTATAAACTTGCCTTGCCTTATAAATCTACATGCTGTTTTATGTTTTATATGCCTCAAGGATTTGTACAATATTCAAGTGTTCAATAAAATAAATAAATAAAATAAAAAACTCCTTCTGAAGGAGGCGGAGCAGAGACGTATCGAGTATCTTTGGGCGGAGTCGCGGTAGGACTACATTTCCCATGATGCTTTGCTGCCTGAGGCAGAGCATCACAAGTCAGCTGGACGGACGCAGCTCATATTACTCACAAAAACTGTAAGTACTCTTTCGATATTCTTCTGCCTTTTAAGTGTGACTCGGTCTTAATCAGATCAATAATATGACATTCGGATCGATATGCTGGATTTACGGTCGTATCAGGCGGATACAAGACCATTTATTTTACAGTTGTCTTTCACCCAAATGCCAGTTAACGGACCTATCTACTACGTAATTTATTTACTTTACTTTTCAGTGAAGAAATCGAGTCCTTTTGTTGTTATTTGCGTAAAATATGTAAAAGTTATAAATGAAAGATTCAGCTTCTTTAGTACATTTATTCTCAATGCTGTCAATGGCGGCTGAAGTTGGTTTCTGATTAGACAGGTGACGTTTATTCAGTCATTATTTAATTCAATTTATTTGTATAGCGTTAAATGAATGAATGAATGAAGTTTATTAAATCATGACAACACAAAAACAACACTAAAAAACATTGTGCACAGCATTGAGATTTCACACAAAACCAATATTTTTTTATTTTATTTATTTTATTTTTGTACATGTAAAAAAAAAAGAACCGCGGTTGAATTGGTTTGATATTGGATATTATGAATTCAACACCCATAAAACTTGTCATACATACCACTGATTTTGGTCATATTGCTTGTGATGCGTTCATGGTCATCTAGACTATATATCACAAAACAGTATTTATTAAAAAATCATATTATGGGCTGATTTAATGAGGTTTAATGAAAACAATCGGTGTTATGTATCACAAGTTTTATGGGTGTTGAATTCATTAAACCTCATTAAATCAGTCCATAATAAGATTTTATAATAATTACTCTCTTGTGATATATAGTCTAGATGACCATGAAAACATCACAAGCAATATGACCAAAATCAGTATGTATCACAAGTTTTATGGGTGTTGAATTCATAATATCCAATATCCAATATCAAACCAATTCAACCGCGGTAAAAAAAGAAACAGAAAACAAAACAAGAAAACAAAGAATTTCATCCTTTTAAAACTTGCTATCTTGATTTACATGTGCCAAAAAAGGAGTAGGAAGAAGTGTAAACTTATTTAGTCCTACCCCCATTCACTGATCATTTAACCTGTATTTATAAATATTCAATGTACTCACACTGCTAAGTAACAGTATTATTATTATTATTATTATTATTATTATTATATACTGTAATTATACGCACACACATACTTATACATACATACATACATACATACACATAGTTGAATATTTATATATATTTGTACACACATGCCCATATAAATATTTATATAAATATTCTTATGTACACTATACTGTAACTGCTCTATATCTATGTATGTATGTATGTATGTATGTATGTATGTATGTATGTATGTATGTATGTATGTATATATCTACTTACACACATAATCACACCAGACATATATATGTATACCCATACGTACGCATACACCCATACATACCTACATATATGTGTATGTGTATGTGTGTGTATGTATGTATGTATATATATATATATATATATATATATATATATATATATATATATATATACACACACACACACCTATCTATACACATGCATACATCCACATAATAATCATGTGTTAAACAATGACTGAAAAGGCAGAAGCAAACTGCTTATAAAAGCCTATCCTTTATTATCAACTTTCTTTTTGTGGCTTCCGACCTCCAGAAAACCAAAGAAACAACAGAAAAGCAAAGAAACATTAACAGATAGTCAATCACACTTATAAGCATCAAAAATAGCTTTACAAACCATTTTATTAAAAACCAAAAGAGAATGACATGTTTTTAAATGTATGTTTGCATAATCCAGAATTTAACTCCAGTAATGGAGACACGTCTCCTTTTCAGACCTTTTTTAGCTTTTTGTTCAGTAAAGTTGCAGACACCTCTGAGATTATAACAAGTCTCCTGAATTGAAAAGAATCTTTGTATTGAGTCAGGGAGCATTTTTGATTTGGCTCTGAACATAATTTGCATGATTTTATAATAAAACGAATCATAAAATGTTATCATAAAAATCATAACAAAGGTCATCTCATGACGCTTGGCAACACGAAAAACAGAGATAAAAGTGATCAGATACTGTATAACACATCATAAAATAAGGCATAAAAACATAAGCGTCATAAAAAGATCAGCATCAGTGATAAAAGTGATCAGATATCCCAAAGATATGACCCAAAGACAGTACAAGGGTTAAAGGAACCTCATGTATATTCATGTCGAATCAGAAACCAACTTCCCTGTCTCCTCAGATCTTCCACCTGCTTTCGTCACTCAGGGAAGTAAATCCGTCCCCACTTGGACGTCATGGGCTCGTTCTCTCCTCACAACTTCTCCTGGGTGGAACCGGGTAAACTGGCCGGGCTGGCCCTGCCCAGGACGCCGGCCGAGTACCAGTTCCTGCTGGACAACGGCATCCAGCACCTGGTCTGCCTGTGCGAGAGGAAACCCCCCCACCACGACTCGTGCCCGGCGCTGCAGCTTCACCACATCAAGATCGTGGACTTCACGCCGCCCTCGCCGGAGCAGGTGGACCGGTTCCTCTCCATCGTGGAGGAGGCCAACGCCAAGGGCGAGGTGAGCGCTTCCCTCCCGGGGTCGGGTTGGGCTTTTTGTCTGGGCGCCGCAGCAGATAACAGCCTAATCCGTGGGCGTGTGCTGTTGTGGAAACTCTGGAGAAGGTTGTCTACACAGGTATCTGTCATGTAACAGCCTGTTTGATGCCGACGAGTCTGGTTTTATAAAAAACAACAGTACAGAAACAGCCCTGGGCAGAGTTATCAATGATCTGAAGATTAATACAGACAACCTCCTCCACCTTAGTGCAGCTTTTGATACTGTGGACCACGTCATTCTACTCCAGCGCCTTGAACAGTGTTTGGTATGGTGGGCGACAAGGACCAAACGCACTGCAACGGCCTAATACGTCTCAGTTAAGGAAAACGGCTTCAAGTACAGAAACGATTCAAATTCACAAACTCAAAACGAGGTACAAAAAGAGGAACGTGGTGCAAATGAAAAAACCTGCTGCAAAAAACAAAGACAAATGCAGCATCATCAAACGCTCTGCAAATAGAGAAACGATGCAAAGCACAAACGATATAAAACAAGAAAGAAAAACGCTTCATAACCGGTCACTACAACCGGAAGTCTCCAAACCTGCAGGGGGCGCTCTCAGCCTAACAGCTCAATGGACAGACACACGGGATGTAGAGAGACCGAACAGCTGACTGTTACGTTAAAATATAATAAAGAAACGTCTCGTAATGTACAGCGTTGTACAGTGATATAAACCACATTATATCACATTACCATTCCCGCTGTATGTTTAAACCATGGACGTAAACACTGTGGTTCAGTCAGCTGTTCGGTCTCTATTACACTGAGAGCGCCCCCTGCAGGTTTGGTAACCGGTTATGAAGCGTTTTTCTTTTGAAGATGGTTTCTTGTTTTATATCGTTTTGAGCTGTGCATCGTTTCTCTATTTGCAGCGTTTGATGATGCTGCATTTGTCTTTGTTTTTTGCAGCACGTTTTTTCATTTGCACCACGTTCCTCTTTTTGTACCTCGTTTGTGAATTTGAATCGTTTCTGTACTTGAAGCCGTTTTCCTTAACTGAGACGCATTAGGCCGTTGCAGTGCGCTTGGCCCTTGTCGGCCACCGTAGTTTGGGCCTCAGAGGCCTCAGTTCTTAACTGGTTTTCACCATATCTAAGGGAGCTTTCAGACCTGTGGCCCGTTTGTTTTGTTCCCATTCAGGGGCTCAATCGATACAGTTGTTTTGTTTCTCGTTCGTGGAGTTTGTGTTCACAAGGCAACCGTCTGTAGCGGTTCAAAGCTGTTAACAAATGCCATGAACCAACTGTTCTCTCATTGGTCAGAAATGAACGTGGAAGGAGTTTCCTCTTTCGCACCCCGGGAAAAACAGAGAGGGCCCAAAGTGCATCATGGGTGTCAAATGTGCGGCCCGTGGGCGAGAGAGATTTTCATGCGGCCTGCTAGAAGTTTCCAACGCAAAAACCGAAATGTTAATTTACTAAAAAGGAAGGCATAAATAATTACCATGAATCGCAGCATATCTGATAATATATTTCTTCTACAAATCCATCGTTATTCCACAAAGAGAGCAGTTCTCTACATTTTTTTAGTTTTCTAGAATGCATTTGCCGATTTTATTTCTTTGTAGACGTCGTTTATTTTTTCTATTATATATTTTCGCAGGAAAAATATCACTGCTAAAAAAGATGATAGAAGATATTTATTCTGAGAATTTCAGTTTTGAATACGAGGATAGTGACAAAGTAAAACCGTTAAAAGAGAAGTGCTGACTTTTTCAACACACTGGCGTAAATATCCGCGACAATTTTTAAAAATAAATACACTTAATTGTACTGGAAAAATCTCTAAATCACAAAGAAACACTCTTGGATGTAATAAGAAAGATTTAGCTTTTAATTAAATTTCCTATAAAAAAGCGAAATATAAAAAAAACATACTTGTTTCTGTTTATCTTTGTAAAATGTTATTAAAAGTATCTTACATAATTTGAAAAAAAACAAGAAATTTCAAGAAAATATCGTGAAGAAATATATTTTACATAATTAGAGTGTAAACAAAGTGCATATTTCCTTTAAAATTAACTAAATTGATATTGGATTAGATAACAATAGTAAAAAAAAAAGAATTAGAAAAAAAAAATTTCGCACGGTTTTTGTTATTTTGAGCGTGCGGCCCGCGAGAAAAAAATTGGTTAAATCCGGCCCGCCAAGCAAAATGAGTTTGACACCCCTGCCTTAGATCATCAAATAAGAGTCTCCTCATCATACCTAGAATTTACACTAGATCTGCTCATGGTGCTTTCAGTCACTACGGTCCCGCTCTCTGCAGGAACTAAGGTCTGCTCCAACAGTGCCCTCTTTCAAAAGCCGACTAAAAACTTACCTTTTTACACAGGCGTTTGACTAAACTCTTGACTAAACATCCTTTTGTCTGTTTCTGTTATTGTAACCCTGTAATTCTCTTTGTTTTATGTATTTGAGCAGATTGAGTCCATGCTCTTCTTGTGAAATGTGGTATATAAATACATTTGCCTTGCCTTTTGTCGGCCAGGGCGTGGCGGTGCACTGCATGCACGGGCACGGCCGGACGGGGACCATGCTGGCCTGCTACCTGGTGAAGACCAGGAAGATCTCCGGGCTGGAAGCCATCGAGGAGATCCGGCGGCTCCGGCGCGGCTCCATCGAGACCGGCGAGCAGGAGAAGGCCGTCGTGCAGTTCTACCAGCGCACCAAGTAGCTCTGCCGGGACGCTCACAGTACACTTTAATCACCCGTCGATTGAAAACAGACAAGACACAGGAGAACACATGCTTGATCTTTTACTGAGGTTTTATTTTGAAAATCTTCACGCACTGGACGGCAGAGAGAAAAGCCGCTGGCGCTCGCTGAACGGGAGCTTTTCAGGCGCCATCTTCCTCCTCCGGATCCTGCAGAGACATAATATATGAAATACTTGACTTTAATGTGGCGCTCGTGACGCAGAACTGTAAACTCACTCGCTTGATGGTGCGTCACGGACGCCGTTCTTCCGTCCAATCGATGTTTCACCTGCAAGAAACGTGGAAATGTTCACAGGATGAATAAAACTGAGGATTAAATTACGTTTTTTATCTGATGTGGTGAGTTCTTACCAGCGTTGGCTTCGTCCTCCTCCCTGGCGTTCCCACTCTTGCTCTTGAAAAATACATAATTATGATTAAAGCTAATTAAACATGATTTTATAACATTAATGGGTATTTTTAAATTAAAAGGTTAAAAATAAAAAGGTTAAAAATGGAAAAGAGATGTTTTTTATGTAGCGATACTGTTTCTGACCACAAGGGGGCGGTCAGCTCGACACGTCCTGTGATACAACCACGTGATCTGTCGCCCCCGTGTGGTTTTATTTTATTCATCTTAAAACGTCATTTTTAAACCTTGAAATCGCTTTTATTGGTTTGACGTCCTATAAACCACTAATATCCGGATCAGACCTGAAGTTCCTCTACCGACCACTACGGTCTGTTTCAAATGCAAAAAATAATTATTGCTCTGTTTTATTTGGTTGTAATTGTATGTTTTGAAAATCAATATGCAAACGGGAGCGCTGGCGCTCCAGCCAGTCATAAAGGGTTAAACGGTGAGTTTTTCTCCCTCTCCAACCTCTAGCATCGGAGACGTGCTGTATTCATCTTTATTGATCTTGAAACGTAATTTTTAAACCTTGAAATCATTGTTAGTGGTTTGACATCCATAAATGATGTGATAAACGTTGCGTGTGCCGAGTATCGGACGAGTAAAGGCCGGCAGTAAAAGTATAAAGCCGTTTTCCAAGCCTCGTGCTGGGGGCTTCAACTTGGGGGTTTTTCTGCCCCCATGTGGTCAGAAGAGGTAGTGTCAGATATTTTAAATGACTTAAATAGATAAACGGAAATAAAAGGTTAAACAGTGAGTTTCCTCCCTCTCCAACCTCCATCGGAGACGTTCAGTATTCATCTTTATTCATCTTGAAACAGAATTTTGAAACTTTGAAAAACATTGTTATTGGTTTAACGTCCTTAAATAACGATAAAATTTGTGTGTGCCAAGTATTGCACGAATAAAAGCTGCCGGTAAAAGTATAAATCCGTCTTTGGAGCCTCCTGCCATGGACTTGAACTTGGGGGTTCTTCTGCCCCCGTGTGGTCAGAAGAGGTAGTGTCAAATATTTTAAATTACTTTTAAAACTACTTTTAAAGTTTAGCAACATAGAAAATAGGGCTGTGCGATTAATCGATTTTAAATCTAAATCGGATTTATTAATCAAGACGATGTTAAAAAAAGGAAAATCGGAAAATCAATTTTCCTTTTTTGCAGCTGGCTGCATGCGTCTAGTCATCTTTGTTTGGTCAAGAAAATTGTAAATGTTGTCACTTTACTAAACTCAAGGAGGATTAACAGTATCTTTCAATTGCACTTCATTCCCAATAGGGAAATTTGTTTGCTATTTTTCTTTAAAAATAAAGATAAAATATTTGAAACAATTTATTCCATTGTCTTTTGTAGTTTTACCAAAAAAATCGAAATCGAAATCGAAAATCAGGTTTTCAGAGAAAAAAAATGGGATTTTATTTTTGTCCAAAATCGCCCAGCCCTGATAGAAAATAAATAAAAGGATAAACGAGGAGTTTTCTTCCCTCTTCAACCTCCATCGGAGACGCTCTTTATTCATCTTGAAACGTAATTTTTAAATCTTGAAATCGCTTTTATCGGTTTGACGTCCTTAAATAACGATAAAAGTTGCGTGTGCCGAGTATCGGACAAGTAAAGGCCGCCAGTAAAGCACGTGTTCCACGCCTCCTGCCTTAGACTTGAACTTGGGTTTTTTTTGCCCCCGTGTGGTCAGAAAAGGTAGTGTCAAACATTTTTAATGACTTTTGTGAAGTTTAGAAAATCAATAAAAGGATAAACTTGGAGTTTTCCTCCCTCTCCAACCTCCATCGGAGACGCTCTGTCCGCCGGCTGCTGGACGACCACCTCGTCCTCCTCCTCCTCCTCTCCGTCCTGCTGCTCCTCCCGCAGCCTCTTCTGGAACTGCCACTCCAGGCTGAGCCTCCTCAGCCGGCCGCTCTCCTCCGCCGAGCGCCGGGCCTTGGCCTGCAGCGCCGCCATCTCGCGCCCCAAACGCTCCACGGCCTGCAGCGCTCGCCGCTTCTCCAGCTGCTCCCGGGCCTCCCGCCTCCAGGGGTCGCCCAGCTCCCGAGGGCTCGGCCTCGCCGTCACGGCGCTCGTCTCCTGCTGGAAGGAAACGTGCTTCACCGGCGAGATGCTCGGCTTCGTCGCCGCGGATACGGGGCAGGCGTAAGTGGGCGGGGCTCGGCGCTGGGGGGCGTGGCTCTGCTGGAAGGTGGTGAGCGGGGGGTTGGGGGGGGAGGGCCCCGCCCGGGTGAGGGGGATGTCGATGCGTACGGGCTGGACGGACGGCGTGGGCGTGGCCTGCTGGGAGAACGGCGTCCTCCACAGGCCGGCGGCCGTCGTTCTGGCGGGAGAGTCAGAGAGGACGTCGTGGGCCGAGGCGCTCGGGCGGAGCGGGAAGGACGAGTAGAGCCCCGGTGCATGCTGGGCCGCCAGCAGGGGGCGCCGCCCCTCCACGCTCAGGTCCTCCTGAGAGAGGGCCTGACGCTGAGACAGAAACAGGAACGGAAGAGGAAAGATGGAAGGGAGGGAGAAAGGGAAAGAAGGAAGGAAGTAGGAAAGGGAGTAAGTAAGGGAGAAAAGATGGAAGGAAGGGAGAAAAGGAAAGAAGGGAGGGAGAAAGGAATGGAGAAAAGGAAAGAAAGAAGGGAGGGAAGAAGGAAGGAAGGGAGAAAGAAGGAAGTAGGAAAGGGAGTGAGGAAAGGAGAAAAGATGGAAGGAAGGGAGAAAAGATGGAAGGAAGGGAGAAAGGAAGGAAAGAAGGAAGGAAAAGCCAGAGGTGTCTTCAGTATTCACATTCATTACTCAGGTAGACGTATAGATACTAGAGTTTAAAAATACTCCTGTAGAAGTTGAAGTATCAACTCAAGTTTTTTACTCAAATAAAAGTATAAAAGTACTGGTTTCAAAACTACTTAAAGTATAAAAGTAAAAGTAATGTAAGGGGGAAAAAAGCCATTAAGGACAAAAGTCATTGAAAATGAAACATCTTAGTATAATGCAAATATATTAAAGAAGCATATATGTGTACTATTGAGCATTAACATGTGTTAATGTAAATATATTAAAGAAGCATATATGTGTACTATTGAGCATTAACATGTGTTTCAGAGAGCAGGAGATATGATGACTAGTTGCCTATAAGTATTGTAATGGTGCAAAAAGTCAAACTTCAGAGGCATGTTATCATTTATCCTAACCTTTATTGGAATGTACATCCAAGTTTAGTTGCAGGAATCTGAGGGAACGGATGTAAGAACAAAACTGGACAAGAACATCTGAAACAACCACAACCAAATTCACTCTATCCGGATGGAGCAATTTAACTGGATAGTTTTTATTAAAGGCCGAAATGAAATAGAGTAACGAGGCTGTTTTTAAAATGTAAGGAGTAAAAAGTACAGATAATTGTGTGAAAATGTAAGGAGTAAAAGTAAAAAGTCGTCTGAAAAATAATTACTCCAGTGAAGTATAGATAACCAAAATTAAGGTAACAAAGTATTTGTACTTTGTTACTTGACACATCTGGACAGAAACAGAGATTAAAATCTTAGAGATTTACAGCTGATTTCCGATCAGAACCTACCAGGAAGGTCCGGTCCGAAGGCGTCCGAGACGTTTTGAGGGTTCGTTGAGTCCGTCCGGCCTCAGAGACGGACTTGTCCCGGGATTTAGGGTTCGGGAGGGTCAAGTATTCCCTGCGGAGCGTCTGAATCCAGACGAGACAACGATGCAAATTTAGCTGAAGTACCATATTGGCCTGAATATAAGACAGTGTTTTTTGAATTGAAATAAGACTGAAAAAGTGGGGGTCGTCTTACATTCGGAGTCTAGACATTATACCCATTTACAACGCTAGATGGCGCCAGATATCTTCAAAGCGAATGCTGAACTGAACTTCACAGGGGCCAAAGTGTACGGAAGAGTATTAGGGCCATGCAGGAGAAAAAATATTTGAGGGGAAGATTTTCTTTTTCTTGTGCACTACGAGAAAAAAGTCAAAGCCAAAATGTTGAGAATAATGTTGAAATACAATTTTGAGAAAAAAGTCAAAATGTTGAGATTAATGTTGAAATACAATTTCAAGAATAAAGTCGAAATTTCGTGAATAAAGTCGAAATTTTGCCTTTTTTCTCAACATTTCAACTTTATTCATGAAATTTTGACTTTTTTCTAGAAATTGTACTTCAACGTTAATCTCGACATTTCGACTTTTTTCATGAAGTGCATAATGTAACAAAAAATCTAAAATATTATTTTTATTTTTCTCCTGCCTGACCCTATTACTCTTCCGTACAAACCCCTGTCACGAAGAATAAAAATAAAAATACAGGACTGTGTCAGAAAATTTGAATATTGTGATAAAGTTCTTTATTTTCTGTAATGCAATTTAAAAAAAAAAAAAAAAAAATGTCCTACATTCTGGATTCATTACAAATCAACTGAAATATTGCAAGCCTTTTATTATTTTAATATTGCTGATTATGGTTTACAGTTTAAGATTAAGATTCCCAGAATATTCTAATTTTTTGAGATAGGATATTTGAGTTTTCTTAAGCTGTAAACCATGATCAGAAATATTAAAATAATAAAAGGCTTGCAATATTTCAGTTGATTTGTAATGAATCCAGAATGTATGACATTTTTGTTTTTGTAATTGCATTACAGAAAATCACAATATTCTAATTTTCTGTGACAGTCCTGTAGTTGTAGCACGAAGAAGAAAAATAAAAAATAGCGGTTAGAAAGAAAAGAGAAGAGATAAGAGAAAATGGAGAAACGTAGCGACAATCTGGAGAAAAGTGGGCAAAGATCGGCAGGTTAACCGGCAGCTGAGGAGAAGTTATGATGCAAACTTCAAGATGATGATTTGAATGAGGCAAAATAACATGCTTTTTCTCTCAAATATATTGTTATAATCATTGGTTTCAGATGTACTATCATTATTTTCTGTATAAGAATTGAATTTGGTGTTCAAAAAGTCTTTTTTCAAACTGTAGTTTGGAAAAACGGGGTCGTCTTATAATCAGGGCCGTCTTATATTTGGGCCAATACGGTAATCACAAATAAGACGCTGATAAAAGTGGGAGGAGCTCACATCGGCGCCGAGGTCGACGCTGGAGGCAGAAGTGGCGCCGTTTCCCTCCACGCCGGGGTCGACGCGTCCGTCTCCGTCCTCCGGGCGAAAGTCTATGGAGCAAAATCAAGGTCAAAAGTTTTGCTAATTTGAAAATAAAATTTTAACCTGAAAATTCTTTTTTACAGTTTCAATTTTATTTTTTTCAGTATCAGATCTTTTTTTCAGTTTCAAATCTTTTTTTTTCAGTTTCAAATCTTTTTTTCAGTTTCAGACTTTTGGCCCCGATCTGGCGTGGGGGGCGTGGCATCAACTGAGAGGGGCGTAGCATCATGAGTGACAGCAGAACAGAGAAGGCGGGGGACGTTCCTCAGTCATGTTGCCTTCAGGAAACGTAGGTTACATAAGTTATCAGTAGAAGTATGATTCAACACTGTATATACACCGTATTCACGTGATTGGCAGTGGAAAAAATGGATATTAGTGACACATTTCTGTTTAAAAAGCTGTTTTAGACCGTACTTGGCACCAATCGCAGTATAAAAGCCATAAACTATGCCAGACTGTACTACAGTTCAACAGCCACACTTTAAAGTTTGACATTTCCCACTTCCATGAACGCATCGCAGTATCGTTTGCGATGGCAGAAATGTGTCACTAATATCAGTTTTTTCCACTGCCAATCACGTGAATATGGTGTATATACAGTGTTGAATCATACTGTACTTCTACTGATAACTTCGGCAACCTACGTTTCCTGAAGGCAACATGACTGAGGAACGTCTCCCGCCCCAGATCGGGGCCAAAAGTCTGAAACTGAAAAAAAAAAAAAAAGATCTGAAACTGAAAAAAATATCTGATACTGAAAAAAAATATGTAAACTGTAAAAAAGAATTTTCAGGTTCAAATTTTATTTTCAAATTAGCAAAAAAATTTTCATCACCGAGGCCGTAAACCCCCCCGGACCGGTTCACCCCCGGACCGGCTCACCCACCCGCCACGTTGGGGTCGGAGCGGTACAGTTGTCGGCTCCGCTTGTTGCCGAGGTCGACGACGCAGTACAACGTTGACGCTCCGTCACCTTCCTTGAGACGATCTCCGTCCTCTGAAGAGACGATTAAGACGACAGTAAGAACAAATACAAAGGGCAGATGTTTATCTGTTTTAGGAGTAAAACTGTGTAACTCATTAGATAACGACCTTAAATTAGCAAACTCAATAAAAGCATATAAGCTATTATTCAAAGCAACGGTAATGGACACATATAGAAGCAGAATTAGCAAACAAAGAAGAATGTACCCATGTGTGTGTGTGCCTGTGGGTGTGTACCGGTATGAACATATGCAGGTATACAGGACTGTCTCAGAAAATGAGAATATTGTGAAAAAGTCCTTTATTTTCTGTAATGCAAAAATGTCATACATTCTGGATTCATTACAAATCAACTGAAATATTGCAAGCCTTTTATTATTTTAATATTGCTGATCATGGCTTACAGCTTAAGAAAACTCAAATATCCTATCTCAAAAAAATGAATATTCTGGGAATCTTAAAGGGAAAGTTCGGTTTTTTACAACCTGGACCTTATTTATGACATTTTTTATGGTTGTATACTCACCCAGAAAAGTTTGGTGTGATTTGGAGTCCTTCAGAAGATATTAGGAGGTTTGTTGCGAGCCGCTTCTCCGTGTAATGGAGCGCATGAGGGCATAGACGGACGCAGACGATGCAGCGTCTAAATAACACATGATTGCCACGAAACTCGTTCATTTCTTTTATGAATCACTAGATATGCTTCCAGGACCTGTTGTAACATTGTGGCGCGGTCTGTGTATTAAATAAATCCGTTTGTAAACAAGACCTCTGAACTCATGACGTCATCTCTGTGCGCGCATCCCAGACACAGCTCCGTGTACAGAAACCTCACGCTACTGTTAGTTTACTGTTAGTTATTTGAAACATGTCTGAATATTTGTCAAATTCTGAGGTTGTGGACGACGACTTTGAATATGATGGACGTCCTTACCGTTTTGAACTGGAGTGTACGGCTGAAGAGCTCACTGAACGGAGGACAGAGTGCGCGCACAGAGATGACGTCATGAGTTCAGAGGTCTTGTTTACAAACTGATTTATTTAATACACAGACAGCGCCACAATGTTACAACAGGTCCTGGAAGCAGATCTAGTGATTCATAAAAGAAATTAAGAGTTTCGCGGCAATCATGTGTTATTTAGATGCTGCATCGTCTGCGTCCGTCTATGCCCTCATGCGCTCCATTACACGGAGAAGCGGCTCGCAAAAAACCTCCTAATATCTTCTGAAGGACTCCAAATCACACCAAACTTTTCTGGGTGAGTATACGACCATAAAAAATGCCATAAATAAGGTCCAGGTTGTAAAAAACCGAACTTTCCCTTTAATCTTAAGCTGTAAGCCATAATCAGCTATATTAAAATAATAAAAGGCTTGCAATATTTCAGTTGATTTGTAATGAATCCAGAATGTATGACATTTTTGTTTTTTTAATTGCATTACAGAAAATAAAGAACTTTATCACAATATTCTAATTTTCTGTCCTGTATGCATGTATAGTATGTAGGATTTGATGTATAGACACGATACACATGCATGAGATGAAATGACAACCTAAATTGGTTTTGTCGGTTTCCTTAGCATCTTTTCACTTTCTGTTTTCAGAGCTATTATTATCATCATTATTATTAATATTACTATTATTACAGTTATTGACCCCTTTTATTCAAATATTTTTTTTTTTGCTGCCCACAACTTTTTATCTTATTTAGTAACTAGGCTTTGTCTTAGTTTCTTAGTCTTGTTTTTAGTCTTCTTTGTAAAGCGCTCTGAGATCTGTCGCTTCAGGTGAAAAGCGCTATATAAATTGAAATTATTATTATTATTATTATTATTATTATTATTACAGCTATTATTATTATTATTATTATTACTATTATTATTATTTTGTGTAACCTCATGATACTTCATTTGTTCTTTTTGTATATTCTATTATGTTAAAAGGTGGGCAAGATCAGCTTTATGCTTCAAGCCCAGACCTTTTCTGTCAAAATAATCACAATGTTGACCAGGGAAAAACCTGTGGATGTTTGTTATCTTGCTTGTTGATTTTTCATGCTTGTGATTGACTGAAATAAAGATTAATTAACTAACTTACGATCAGAGGTCCTAACCGGTAACCAGGGAGAAGATGTGGTGTTTTTGGGTCGTACTTACCGCCCAGCAGCGCCTCCAGGCCGTGGTAGCTCGCGCCGGACTTGACGACCTGTAATGTCACCACGGGGCCGGTCCGCATCATGATGGCCGCCGCCCTGGAGAGACGCAGGAGTAGCGGCGTTAGGACCGGATAGGAAGAACTGGACTGGGTTTTCTGAGGAGGGGTGGTGCCAAACGCTTCGGTCTCAGTCGGTTGATTTCACACCCATGACGACTCTGACATGGGTGTTTTTAAAACGCCACGAGAGTTAATATCCAGCGTTACATTTATTTCATGTCATTGATTGACAGTCGGCTCAGCCAATGGCTGACCATTATCGCTTCCTCAGATCTGGATCGTCACGCTAAACACGCGTTTGTACGAAACCAGCGTCATCCAGAGGAGCAACTTTGATTGACAGACGGTGGGCGTGGTCCGTCCGGCCTCCAGAGGTACAATGCCGAACATCGTACAAAGAAAAAAAGATCTTCGGAAAACAACGGGTCATGTGACCGAATGCTCGGTCCATTGGTTTTTACAGTCGACGCTAATAATACCAATACTGACCACATGGGGGCGACAAGGGGCCCAACAAGTCAAAGCATCCAAGGGAACCGCTAGTGGGACAAAGTTATCCTAAAACTTGTGTTGTTTTTGTCAACCTGTCTCAATTTTAGTTTAAGTCCAGCTATCATTTTAGTTTTTATTAGTTTTAGTCACGTTCTCCTTTTAGTCGTGTCAAGTTTCAGTCGACTAAAAGTCTGAGCCTTTTAGTCTTATTTAATCAGAATTGTCCAGGACCATTTTAGTCTGGTTTTTATTTGTCTACGATATTGCATTATATATTTAATTATCGTTATCATCACATGACCAGCGTGATAAAGGTTCCTTGACAACAATATTTAGTCATAATTTCCGTTGACGAAAGCAACTTAAGATGGATGTACAGATGGATGAATGGATGGAGATTTTAGTCAGAATTGTCCAAGACCATTTTAGTCTAGTTTTATTCAAAGATTACATTTAGCCAAACCCATTTTACAATTCAAACACGGTTATCTTTAATTTGAGATTACAGAGAGAAAAGTTGCATCTGGACAACATGAGTATGACTTTTTTTTTTAATCACCTCTCAATATTCCACCATTTTTTCACGTGACCGTTTTTTCTGTACATCTATTTTCTTGAGGATGAGGAATGACCACCACTTTTTAATATTCTGTGCTAAAAACATTGTCTTTCCATCACAATTTACATCCAAATCACTCGTCACTCGTGTGGATATTTATTTTTCCGCATTTCTCCCCATCTTTTTCTTTATCCGGTGAGAATGTGTATGAATGAATAATAATGAATAATGATCTCTGTAAAGCGCTCTGGGTGCCTTGAAGGGCGCTATATAAAACCAAGTCATCATCATCATCATCATCATCATTTATCGACGACACATTTGGTTTTCTTTTCCACGTCAACGAAAATGAAGACACATTTTAGCAGTTTTTATTTTTTAATCTACAGTTTAGTCTGGTTTTTATTCTACGATATTGCATTATATATTTAATTATCGTTATCGTCACATGATCATTATTTTCGTTTCGTCTCGTCTCGTTTGATAAAGGTTCGTTGATGACTATATTTAGTCATAATTTTCGTTTCGACGAAAGCAACTTTAATTGACAGTCAGTTCAGCCAATGGCGAGTCGTTATCACTTCCTCAATCCGTGATCGTCACGCTAACACACTTAACGAAGGAACTACCCGTTTGTACGAAGCCAGCGTCGGCCGGAGGAGCAACTTTTATTGACAGACGGTGGGCGTGGTCCTGCCGGCCTCTAGAGCAACAAGGCCGAACCTCGTACGAAGAAAAAAAGATCTGATTGTGACCGAAAGGTTGGTCCATTGGTTTTTACAGTCAATTATACCAAACTGATAGAAGTCCTTGGCCTTACCCATGATGCTTTGCTTCAGGGTTTAAAACCCACATGGGTGTGTCTCAGCGTACCTGTCTTGGTTGAGTCCAACGAGACTTCGGCCGTCCACGCTGAGCAGCTGGTCTCCGGCGTCCAACCTCCCGTCCTGTAACCAGAGAGACGCGCGGCGTCCGGGTCAAAGGTCAAACGTCTTCCATCGTGCAGCCGGATCCGAAACTCACCGTCTCCGCCGGTCCTCCTCGCACGATGGACTTGATATAGATCCCGAGGTCGCTCTGCCCGGCTCCCTGCGGCGAGAAACCAGACAGTGGAGGTTCACCCACTGCCGAGGGAAGAGGTTTCACGACATTGGGCCCGGCCCTCACCTTGGCGGCTACGATGCTGACTCCCATCCCGCTGTCCGGAGGTTTGTGAAGCGTGACCGTCTCTGTGTCGGGCTGTCGGCGAGCGGCCTGTCGGAGGAAAACCTCGTGGTTAAATCTCACTTCGGTGTTTTCAGAACCTCGAGACGTGATTGGTTGTTCTGTACCAGGTAGGTTCCTTCATCCGACGCTGCCGGCTCACTGAAGTGCACCGTCCAGGCGAGGTTGGAGTCCGGGTGACGCGTCAACGAGCAGAGACCTGCAACCACAAGAGGCCCGGGATTTTCCTGGTGAACGTACGTTTCGTAAATAAGAAAATGGAATTGTTTCCTTAATCCGACTGATATTGAAGTTTTAAAAGCCATGTCTACACCTTAGCCGGGCTTTAGTTGAACCGAACTGAAGCTCTTGAGATGGAGCTTTTAGTGCCCGATATTTCGTCCTAATCCGAGTTAGCTGAGCTAGCGACTAGCTAGGGACCCCCCTTTTGGAAGTGACGACCATAGACATATAAACGTAGACGCCGCATCGAGTGGTTTTGCCCGCTGCTGCGATGCGTCAACGTTGCCTGCGCTGTAAACTAATACAAGTAAATGGACTTATTTTCATAAAGCGCCTTTCTACAAAGAAATTTACGTTTTACATCTCATTTATTCATTCACACACGCACTAATATACTTGAGAAACAGTTAGGCACCAAATGGTCCAAAGGGAACGGAAAGGCGAGGTTTTCGTTCCTACGCTCCTAACTTCAGCTACGGCGGCTAACTCTAGGTCATAAACCCCCAAAACTGAGAGCACAGATACAAGGTTGCTGGATTCTCTCCCTTGGAGGTCAGGTGGGAGGGTCAGGCCTCCAGGAGAGACTCCCTGATCCTCCACATCGATGGGGGTTTGGGCCTCTTAGACGGAAATAAACCCAGGGGACCCGACCTGAGGTGACGTACCTTTTTGTCGAAGGGGCTCCAGGAACTCCTCGAACCCTGGCGGGACTCCTCTGGCGGCGTCGCAGGAGTACCCGCCCTCCGGCAGCAGGAAGGGCAGGCGGAGCTCCGGGCTCTCCTGCAGACGGACGTCCCGTCCTTCGCCCCGAATCAGATGATCCACTGAGCTCTCGGCCGCCGTCACCACAGCATCGATCAGGTCCTGCAACGAGGGAAGAGACATGCAAGCGACTTGACATTCGTCATCATGTGACAAGGTTTCAGGACATCCAATCTGCCCGCTGCGAGTCTGAGAAGTGATGAGGACGACCCCGACACTTCACCCCCCGCAGAGGAGGACGACATCACAGTGATGTCGTTAAAGAGTGTAATGATCAAACTGGTGGCGCCACGAATGCCAGAGGGGGGGTTTATTGCCTTGGAGGTTTCACCGAGGGGGTCGATGTGCATTTTACCCAACAAGCACGGAGAGAAAATCCACTCAAAACGTGTGTGTATTATTAGGCCCCGTTTACACGGAGCAAAATCGGAGGCGTTTTCATGTGTTTTGGCCGTTCGTTTACACGGAAAAGGAAGCTCAAAGTCACCAAAAACGATAATTTCTGAAAACTCCGGCCAAAGTGGAGATTTTCAAAAACTCAAGTTTTCACGTTTGCGTCTAAACAGAGGAAAACGGAGGAAAACGTAGATTTAGGCTTCAGAACGTCACATTATGTCACAGAAACGTCACCAGCGTGTGTTTACAATTAGTTTGGCCACCGTCAATATTTTCTTGTATTTTACCTGTTTTATATTCTAAAGTCACACTTAAAAGTAACTCAACTTTTCTGTCACTCCAAACGAAAGACTCTCGTTCCGTCTTAGAAGTAAAGCCTGAATTATGGTTCTGCGTTACACCAACGCAGAGCCTACGGCGTAGGGTACGCGGCGATGCGCACCGTACGCCGTCGGCTCTGCGTTGGTGTAACGCGGAACCATAAATCAGCCTTAACTGGAAGTTACACGTGTCATTTGTTGATGTTTTTTCCAGGATTTTGATTGGCTGGCATGACCTTAACAGCGTATTTATGCAGATTCGTGTAAACAAAGAGATTTTGAAAACGATCTCGTGTAAACGATGGAATTTTTCAAAACGTAGAGGGGGAAATACCCGTTTTTGTAAATACCCGGCTATGTGTAAACGGGGCCTTAGATTTGTGCTCCAAGTTACAGACAAAACGGTAATTACCAATTCAAAAAGCCTCCAACACACACATTGTTAAATACGCAGGAATCAGCTGATACTAGACTAGTAGTCAAGACTGCCTAAACTGAAACCAAGACGCTACCAACACTAGAGAGTGTCAAGACCAAGACCAAGACTAGTTTGAGGGAAATAACGCTGGACTCAGATGAAAACTCAGATGACTCAGCTTTCCACCAGTCCTTAAACGCACAATGTACGGACCAATCTGTGAGACTTCTTGGAGGAAAAGAGACTCAAAACCATTTGTGCGTATTTAAGGATTTGTGTGTCTAACAGACTTTTTGAATTCATAATTATCATTTTGTCCGTAACTTCGAGCACAAATCAGATAAAACACAAATGTTTTAAGTTGATTTTCTCTCCGTAAACTACAGGCGTAATGTTTGGATGCACCTACGAAAAATTCAGCGTCTAAATTAGGGATTGTCAACCGGTGGTCCGTGGCCCTCTGGTGGTCCGTGGCGGTATTGCAGGTGGTCCGTGAAATTGTAAATGGAAAACAATAATAATTTAAAAAATATATATTTATTTTTTAGACTCAATTTATTTTCCATTTACTATTCGTTTTTGTAAATAATTTACCCATCCAAATTATGTCAAATGAGTGAGAGTGAACGTTGTAATATGAGCGAACTATTGTTCGAACTATTGTTCATTTTTCATTGACTGTTTTGTGTTTTTTTTTTATGGTGCAAATAAAAATAAACACTGATGCAAATAAATAGCCTATATAGGCCCATACTCTTATTTAAAAGCAAGGTGCAAAATAAAACAAACATCCCCAAAAGCAGTTGGTCTCCAAGTTGCTTCTTGGTTATAACGGTGGTTCCTCGGACAAAACCAGTTGAAAACCTTTGCTCTAAATGCAAGAATCAAGACTAGAATCGTCTCTTATTGATTCCTGTTGAGGCTTGACAGCCTCAGATAACTGCAGAAACATCAGTTTACAAACCAAAATAACCCAGAAACAAACCCAGACTACCTGAAATAAACAATAACCCCCCCCTGAAGGTGATGGATTACCGGTGACCTGGGACAGGTTGTCCCGGCGACATGTTTCCCCCCGAATCTCATTTTCAGCTAAATATTAGAGAAATGGAGTGATGGAGTTGACTTTACCGCCCTTTGATGGATCATTTATCATCACATTCATCAGTGTGAATTATTCATGCGCTTGGATTGATGTGGCTGAAGTAAAGCTGGTGTTCTGGGTGGAGGCCGGTACCAGACGTGGATTCTGTGTAGGGATGGGCGGTATGGACTAAAAAATGTATCACGATAATTTCTGGCATTTATCCTGATAACGATAAAAATGACGATAAAAAAAATACCAATTCAACTCCACCTTTTTAACTATAAATCTATCACCACATTCAGTCTTTGGAGCAAAATCACTGCTCTAAAAGATACTAAATACTAAACTACACCAATTAAATTGAATTAATAAAAACCAATTAAATGAGTTACACCTGTACTGCAAAACTGGAATGACTCAGATCCTCCATGTTTGTTACACAAACACGTATCAACGGGAATTTATCCTTATTTCTTTCTTTCTTTCTTTCCTTCTTTCCTTCTTTCCTTCTTTCCTTCTTTCCTTCTTTCCTTCTTTCCTTCTTTCCTTCTTTCTTTCTTTCGGGGTCATTTATTTTTTCTTTCTTTCTTTCTTTCTGGCTCATTTCTTTCTTTCTTTCTTTCTTTTTTCTTTCTTTCGGGGTCATTTATTTTTTCTTTCTTTCTTTCTTTCTTTCTTTCTTTCTTTCTGGCTCATTTCTTTCTGGCTCATTTCTTTCTTTCTTTCTTTCTGGCTCATTTCTTTCTTTCTTTCTTTCTGGCTCATTTCTTTCTTTCTTTCTGGCTCATTTCTTTCTTTCTTTCTTTCTGGCTCATTTCTTTCTTTCTTTCTTTCTGGCTCATTTCTTTCTTTCTTTCTGGCTCATTTCTTTCTTTCTTTCTTTCTTTCTTTCTTTCTTTCTTTCTTTCTTTCTTTCTTTCTTTCTTTCTTTCTTTCTTTCTTTCTTTCTTTCTTTCTTTCTTTCTTTCTTTCTTTCTTTCTTTCTTTCTTTCTTTCTTTCTTTCTTTCTTTCTGGCTCATATCGCCCATCCCTAATTCTGTGGTACCTGTGGTACCGTACTCACAGGGGGGATGCGGGGCTCGTCGGCGGCGTGAACGTATCCCGCCAGCAGCATCTGCAGCTGCAGCGAGTTCAGCTTGAAGCAGGAACTCTGGATGTCCTTGGCGTCCCGCACCGAGTACTTCTTCATGGTCAGGAGAGTGGTTGCCTAGGAACAGACGGGAGATGCTATTTTAGCATCTTGCGCCAAAAAAGGAGAGGGGGGGGTGTAGATTCAGATCTGTGATACGAGCGGAGGAGAGTGAGGAGTTACACCGACACCGACTGTTATGGCGCTTTTCCACTAGAACCTACTCGGCTCGACTTGGCCTGGTTTCTTTTCCATAAAAATGTTTGTTTTTTTAATAACCATCTACTAGTTCCTAGTTTTAAAGACTCATTTTTTTTCCTGCGCTGTTTTAAGTCTTATTTGGGTCTAATTCTGCTGAAAGACCAAATACTTTTAATTTAAACCAATTGTGATTGGTCCGCACCGCTTGGTAGAAATGTTTTTTATTTACTCTGTTGTCATGTCTGAGATACAGGACTGTCTGAGAAAATTAGAATATTGTGATTTTCTGTAATGCAATTACAAAAACAAAAATGTCATACATCCTGGATTCATTACAAATCAACTGAAATATTGCAAGCCTTTTATTATTTTAATATTGCTGATCATGGCTTACAGCTTAAGAAAACTCAAATATCCTATCTCAAAAAATTTGAATATTCTGGAATCTTAAACTGTAAGCCATAATCAGCAATATTAAAATAATAAAAGGCTTGCAATATTTCAGTTGATTAGTAATGAATCCAGAATGTATGACATTTTTGTTTTTTTATTGCATTACAGAAAATAAAGAACTATCACAATATTCTAATTTTCTCAGACAGTCCTGTATTCAACCGCAAAAAAAAATCATGTACGGGAACCCAAGGAAGAGCTTGTTACTTTTCTTTTATCCCTTTTATCCACATACGCGTCAATCTCATGACATCACTGGTGATTCTTTGGGAGAAATGTTTGTTTTTGCATGTTTTGTCACATTTACACAGACTCAAACACACACAGAGTTTCTATGAGTTTGTGGTGCCGAAGAACGGGAGTCGGAGGCGGAGTATGAATGTTGAATGAAGGCGCGAGCCGTTTATTAACATCAGCCATTCAAATCACAATAACACTGAACCGGAAGCGTAACGTCCGTCACTGCGCCCTATCCGGGCGGAACCACATTAACCCGCAGAGGGTTCCTAAGTGAATTATGTAACCCACTACACCAGCCCCCCCAGAATTCACCCATAGTCAAAATCCCCCCGCCGCGGGGGAACGACAGCGCGACCCCAACGGGTGCGAAAAACCGGGGTCGAGGGGGGCGGGGTCGAAGGTGCGGCCGCACCAACCGAAGAGCCGGGGGGCCGACGCGCCAACAGCGGCGCGGGCCTCTCAACCGGGGGCAGGGACGAGGGCCCAGGGGGCCGGCCCCTACGAGGGGCTTGTGCCAACTCCCATGGCCGGGAAATGTCCACGTGGGCCGGCTTAACCCTATCCACCGAGACAGTCTCAGGCCTACCGCCCATGTCCACAACCAAGCTCTTAACCCCGTGCTGCAGGACCCTAAACGGCCCGTCGTAGGGAGGGCGCAGGGGGCCGCGGTGGGCATCATGGCGAACGAACACGAAATCCGTAGAGCGCAGACTGGGGGGCACCTTGAAGGCGGGGGAGCCGTGCTGTGATGTAGGGATGGGCGTGAACGCCCCAGCGGCCTCCAGCAGGGCGGCACGCTGCTTGGCCGCCGACCAGGGGGCAGTGGCGCTCGGGATGAAATCCCCCGGAACCCGCAGGGTCTGCCCGTAGACCAACTCAGCAGAAGAGGACTGCAGGTCCTCCTTAGGGGCACACCTCAGGCCCAGGAGGACCCATGGGAGTTTATCCACCCAGCTGCCATCCGTTAAGCTCGCGCGGAGGGCTGCCTTCATCGAACGGTGGAACCTCTCCACCAGGCCGTTCGCCTGGGGGTGGTAGGCCGTGGTGCGGTGTAGTTTGACCCCCAAACCGTCCGCCACCGCGTTCCATAGCTCCGCAGTAAACTGCGGGCCGCGGTCCGAGGAGAGGTCGGAAGGGGTCCCAAAACGCGCAACCCACGTCCCGATGAATGCCCGGGCCACGTCGGAAGAAGTTGTCGAGGCGAGGGGAATGGCCTCGGGCCAACGTGTCGTCCTGTCGACCACCGTGAGGAGATAGGTGAAGCCCTGCGAAGGGGGCAGCGGACCAACCAGGTCGACGTGAACGTGGTCGAACCTCCGCTCGGGAACAGTGAAGGTTTCAAAGGGGGCCCTGGTGTGACGGTGCACCTTAGCCCGCTGGCAGGCCACACACGCGTCGACCCACGCCCTCACGTCCTTCTTCAGCCCTTGCCACACAAACTTCTGAGAAACCAACCTAACGGTCGGCTTTCTGCCAGGGTGGGAGAGATTGTGCACCGCCTCGAAAACGCCCCGCCTCCAGTCAGCAGGAACCAGCGGTCGAGGCTGGCCAGTAGAGAGGTCACACCACAGTCTGACACCCGAGTCACCGACCGCGACCTCCTCCAGGCGCAACCCGGTGTCGGAGGCCCTGAGGGCCTGGATCCCGCGGTCCGAGGCCTGGTCTGCGCCCATGCCAGCGTAGTCGACGCCCAACTGGACCGCCCCTACAACCGCCCTGGAGAGGCAGTCCGCGACCACGTTGTCCTTACCGGCGACGTGTCGGACGTCGGTGGTGTACTCCGATATAAACGCCAACTGGCGCTGCTGGCGGGCAGACCATGGTTCAGCCACTTTAGACATGGAGAACGTGAGGGGTTTGTGGTCCACGAAAGCCGTAAACTCCCGACCCTCCAGGAGGAAACGGAAGTGGCGGATTGCCAGGAAGAGGGCCAGGAGTTCCCTGTCGAACGCACTGTATTTACGCTCTCTGGGGGTCAACTGGCGGCTGAAAAAGGCGAGCGGCTGCCAGGCGCCGCCGACCCACTGCTCGTGCACTGCGCCGACGGCGTAATCCGACGCGTCAGTTGTGACTGCCACCGGGGCCCCAGGTGCCGGGTGAGCCAGCAGAGCCGCCTGGCTCAGGGCAGCCTTGGTGGCCTCGAATGCGGCCTCCCTCTCGGCTGTCCAGTCGACGGCCTGGTTGGCGGACTTGCCTTTGAGAGCCTCGTACAGCAGGCGCATGGTGTGGGCCGCCCGGCGGATGAACCGGTGATAAAATGTCACCATCCCGAGAAATTCTCGGAGCGCCCTGGCGGTATCCGGCCGGGGAAAAGCAGCAACGGCCTCCACCTTCGACGGAAGGGGGGCGGCCCCGTCCTTGTTGATGAGGTGCCCAAGGAAGTGGATTGAGGGCAACCCGAACTGGCACTTAGCCGGGTTCACGATGAGGCCGTGCTCGCTGAGCCGTGTGAAGAGGCCCCGGAGGTGCGCCAGGTGCTCCCCCTCCGAGGAGCTGGCGACGAGAATGTCGTCTAGGTAGACGAAAACGTAAGGCATGTCCCTGAGCGCCGAGTCCATCAGCCGTTGGAAGGACTGAGCCGCATTCTTAAGTCCAAACGGCATGCGCAGAAACTCAAACAAGCCAAACGGCGTGACTACGGCCGTCTTAGGGACGTCAGCGGGACGCACGGGGACCTGGTGGTAACCACGCACCAGGTCCACCTTAGAAAAAATCAGCTTACCCGCCAGGTGCACGGAGAAGTCCTGGATGTGCGGGACCGGGTAGCGATCGGGAGTAGTGGCGTCATTCAAACGGCGGTAATCGCCGCACGGCCGCCACCCACCCCCTGGCTTGGGGGCGATGTGGAGCGGCGACGCCCACGGGCTGTCCGAACGCCGAACGATGCCAAGGCGCTCCATGTTAGCGAACTCAGACCTGGCGACCTCGAGCCTCTCGGGGTTGAGCCGCCGGGCCCTAGCATGGACCGGGGGGCCCTCGGTCACGATGTGGTGCTCCACACCATGTTTGGTCGTGGCCGCAGAGAAGGTGGGTTCAGTCAGGCTGGGAAACTCACCGAGGAGGATCTGGTAGTTGTCCCCCTCCGAGAGCGAGCCGGAGAGCCCACTGCAGGTCGCCTCCCCAGAAACACACGCGATCGTGGAGAAGGTCAGCGCGTCAACAAGGCGGCCGTTCTTGACGTCCACCAGCAAACCGTGCGCGCACAAAAAATCAGCGCCGACGAGGGGGAAAGATATGTCAGCAGTGACAAAGTCCCACGTGAATCGCTGACCCCCAAAACACAAGTCCACGGTCCTCGTGCCGTAGGAGCGGATAGGGGTGTTGTCTGCGGACGTCAGTGGCGGCCCCTGGGGACCACCAGCGGTGTCGTCCGCCGTAGCCGGCAGCACGCTCCGCTGTGCGCCGGTGTCGCAGAGGAACTTGAGTCCAGAGATGGCGTCTCGGACAAACAACAGCCGGTTCGTCGTGCCTGCGCTCACGGCTGCTACTGAGCGCAGGCTCTGGCGTTTCCCGCCGCGTAGGTACAGGGGGGACGGCACTTGTTCGCCTTAGCGCCAAAGCGTGCATGGTAATAGCACATACCAGAGCTGGCGCCGCCGTCAGCAGCAGTGAGTCCCTTCTTGGTCGGCGTGTCGCCACCCGCAGGTGCAGTGCTGCGTGTCAGGGCCAGCACCTCCGGGGTGCAACGTTGAGCAGCCAGGAAAAAACGATCAGCCTCCTCGGCCAGGGCGCGGGGCTCCGTAATAACAGTGTTGGCCAGAGCTGTCTGAACGCGAGGAGGCATGTGGCGGAGGAACAGCTCAACAAAAAGAAAGTTGGGCTCCTCTGCACCCAGCAGGTTCAACATCACCTCCATCAGCTCGGAAGGTTTGCTGTCCCCAAGTCCCTGGATTGCAAACAGCCGTCTGGCCCGTTCTGCCCGCGACAGCTCAAAAGTCTTGAGGAGGTAAGCTTTAAAAGCCTCATATTTATTCCGGGCTGGAGGGGTGGTGATGAAACTCAGCGACCTGGTCGCGGTGGAACTCCCCAGCGCCGAGACAACGTGGTAATAGCGCGCATCGTCGTCTGTGACGTCGCGGAGCGCGAACTGCGCCTCGGTCTGGGCGAACCATGCCGCCGCTGATGTCTCCCAAAACTCCGGCAACTTCAGAAAAGTAGCGTTGTTTGCCATGTTCGGTTCAGTCTCTGAGTCTTCAGCGAGACTGACGTCGGGGTCACCAGTGTGGTGCCGAAGAACGGGAGTCGGAGGCGGAGTATGAATGTTGAATGAAGGCGCGAGCCGTTTATTAACATCAGCCATTCAAATCACAATAACACTGAACCGGAAGCGTAACGTCCGTCACTGCGCCCTATCCGGGCGGAACCACATTAACCCGCAGAGGGTTCCTAAGTGAATTATGTAACCCACTACAAGTTCATGTTTGTTCTAGTTCTGGTTAAAAAAGAAAAGTACAAAGGCTTGAAATTTTGTGCTACTTGTGCTTAATTTATTTTTGTATTCTGTTATTACTTTATTTATTATATTATATATTAAAGTACTTGAATTTACTTTAAGATTATTTTAATTTAAGCTATTTTTTATTCATTTTAATTTATTTTATTATTTTATTGATTGTTTGTGTCTGTTTGATTGGTTGTGTTAAAAAAATAAATCAGCCGTTACTCAACAGTTACTCAGTACTTGAGTAGTTTTTTCACCAAGTACTTTTTTACTTTTACTCAAGTAATTATTTGGATGACTACTTTTTACTTCTACTTGAGTCATATTATTGTGAAGTAACAGTACTTTTACTCAGTACTCGAGTTGTAAAAAAAAATCAGGGGGGATGGTGGATTTTATCATATGGGGACAGATAATTTGTGCTGATTACAAATAATATAATATATTACAAATAATAGCACTGACCAAAACAGCTGCAGAAATACTGCAGGAATGACATAGCAGCAGTTAAATGCAGCCTTCTGTAAGCTTTAAATATCCACTGGGCTTACATCAAATAATCAAATACATCAAAACACAACAATAAAAAACACTTTTCTGAACGTATTAATATGACTCTGTCCTTCACAGGATAAGTAAAATGGATCACTGCAAAAACTCACAATCTTAACAAGTAAATTTTTCTTATTTCTAGTTAAAATGTCTCATTTTAGTAAAAAAATCTCATTACACTTAAAGCAAGACTCATCACTGGAAAAAACAACAATTTTCACCTGTTTCAAGTAGATTTTCACTTAAAATAAGTAGAAAAATCTGCATGTGGAACAAGATTTTTTTGCTTATAAGAAGATAAATCTTGTCCCACTGGCAGATTTTCCTACTTATTTAAAGTGAAAATTTACTTGAAACAGGTGAAAATTGTCAAATAAGTTATTTTTCTGGTTTTTATTTCAGGGGGGATGATTTGGACCGTTTTTATTTCAGGGGGGATGATTTGGACCGTTTTTATTTCAGGGGGGGATCCCATCCCCTCATTCCCCCTCAACTCTAATACTGCTTTTACTTGAGTACCATGTTTGGCTCCTCTACCAGCTCTGCTCACCTGCACGATGCGTCCCAGGTGGCAGTCTGCGGCGAGCTCCAGGCCCTGCCGCTCCGCCCAGCCCTCCATGGCGCTGAGCCGGCGCCGGAGCGCGGCGCCCCAGTAGTGGGAGCGCAGGCCCGGCGGGGCGGCGCCGTCCCGGCCCACCAGCCGGTTGAAGAGCCACGTGCTGGTGAAGTGGAAGAGCTGGGAGAAGAGCTGGATGGTGAAGGCCGCGTTGACCCGGCAGCGGCGCAGCAGCGCCATGGTCGTCATCAGGGTGTTGAGCACCAGCTCTGCAGGGGGAGATCAGCGTCACGGGGGAAAGGACTAGCGGTAACCCTGGTCTTAATTCTCCTGTTCCTTCTTTCCTCCTGCTCTCTCCTTCCTTCTCCCTTCCTCTTTTCTCCCCTCATACATTCTTTCCTTGTTTTCTCCTTTCCTTCCTTCATTCTTTTTTCCTTCCTCCCTTCCTTCTTTTCTCCCCTTGTACATTCTTTCCTTGTTTTCTTTCTTTTTGTTGTTTCCTTCATTCTTTTTTCCTTCCTCCCTTCTTTTTTGCCTTCCTTCCTCCCTTTTTTACTTCCTTCCTTCCTTCCTTCTTTTTTCCCTTCCTTCCTCCTTTCCTCCCTTCTTTCATTCCTTCCTTTTCTCCATTCCTTCCTTCTTTTCTCCCTTCCTTCCTTCTTTTCTCCCTTCCTTTTCTCCCTTCCTTCCTTCTTTTTTCCCTTCCTTCCTTCTTTCCTTCCTTCCTTTTCTCCATTCCTTCCTTCTTTTCTCCCTTCCTCCCTTCTTTCCTCCCTTCTTTCCTTCTTTTTTGCCTTCCTTCCTCCCTTCTTTCCTTCCTTCTTTTCTCCCTTCCTTCCTCCCTTCTTTCCTTTTCTCCATTCCTTCCTTCTTTTTTCCCTTCCTTCCTTCTTTCCTTCCTCCCTTCTTTCCTTCCTTTTCGCCATTCCTTCCTTCTTTCCTTCTTTTCTCCCTTCCTTCCTTCCTCCTTCCCTTCCTTCCTTCTTTCCTCCCTTCCTTCCTTCTTTCCTCCCTTTTCTCCCTTCCTTCCTTCCTTCCTTCCTTCCTTCTTTTCTCCCTTCCTTCCTTTTTTTGCCTTCCTTCCTTCTTTCCTTCCTCCCTTCTGTCCTTCTTTCCTTCCTTCCTTTTCTCCATTCCTTCCTTCTTTTCTCCCTTCCTCCCTTCTTTCCTCCCTTCCTTCCTTCTTTTTTGCCTTCCTTCCTCCCTTCTTCCCTCCTTCCTTCTTTTCTCCCTTCCTTCCTTCTTTTTTCCCTTCCTTCCTTCCTCCCTTCTTTCCTTCCTCCCTTCTTTCCTTCCTTTTCTCCATTCCTTCCTTCTTTCCTCCCTTCCTTCCTTCCTCCCTCCCTTCCTTCTTTTTTCCCTTCCTTCCTTCTTTCCTCCCTTCTTTCCTTCCTTTTCTCCCTTCCTTCCTTCCTTCTTTTCTCCCTTCATTCCTTCTTTTTTCCCTTCCTTCCTTCTTTCCTTCCTTCCTTTTCTCCATTCCTTCCTTCTTTTCTCCCTTCCTCCCTTCTTTCCTCCCTTCCTTCCTTCTTTTTTGCCTTCCTTCCTTCTGTCCTCCATTCTTTCCTTCCTTCCTTTTCTCCCTTCCTTCCTTCCTTTTCTCCCTTCCTTCCTTCTTTTTTCCCTTCCTTCCTTCTTTCCTTCCTTCCTTTTCTCCATTCCTTCCTTCTTTTCTCCCTTCCTCCCTTCTTTCCTCCCTTCCTTCTTTTTTGCCTTCCTTCCTCCTTTCTTTCCTTCCTTCTTTTCTCCCTTCCTTCCTTCCTTCCTTCCTCCCTTCTTCCCTTCTTTCCTTTTCTCCATTCCTTCCTTCCTTCCTTCCTTCCTCCCTTCTTCCCTTCTTTCCTTTTCTCCATTCCTTCCTTCCTTCCTTCCTTCCTTCTTTCCTCCCTTCTTTCCTTCCTTTTCTCCCTTCCTTCCTTCCTTCTTTTCTCCCTTCCTTCCTTCCTTCCTTCCTTCCTTCTTTTCTCCCTTCCTTCCTTCCTTCCTTCCTTCTTTTCTTCCTTCCTTCTTTCCTTCTTTTCTCCCTTCCTTCCTTCTTTTCTCCTTTCCTCCCTCCCTCCCTCCCTCCCTCCCTCCCTCCCTTCCTTCCTTCCTCTTTTCTCCCTCCCTCCCTTCCTTCCTTCCTCTTTTCTCCCTTGCTTCCTTCCTTCTTTCCTTGTTTTCTCCCTTCCTTCTTTCCTTCCTTCCTTCCTTCCTTCCTTCCTTCCTTCCTTCCTTCCTTCCTTCCTTCCTTCCTTCCTTCCTTCCTTCCTTCCTTCCTTCCTTCCTTCCTTCCTTCCTTCCTTCCTTCCTTCCTTCCTCCTTCCTTGACCCTAGGACAGCACCAGGGTTAAGGATGATAATAACCACCACGTACCTAAACCGGGCGGCAGGGCTCCGTGCTCTTCAGGGTCAATCAGGAACGTCGGTAAATGTTTGCTTAACTCGGTCTGTTGGCGGTGCAGCAGCAGGCTAACGGGGATAAAACATGAAAATTATTTATGAAAAAGCTTTGCTTATTTCAGCAACAACGCTGCAGCTAGAGCTCAAAGTCAAAATGAGTCGATACATTTCAACACTTAATTTATAGTAAAATATAGATTTCATCTGATTTATGAACTGAGTAAGTGTATTCTGGAAACGTTTGCGGTAAGCAGAGAGGGACCTTTTTAAACAGAGAACGTTTACCAAGCGGGCTGAAAGCTGCGCGATCAATATGGAAGTAAATCTGTGTCATTGGATTTTGAAAGAAAAAAGTGATAGAATTTCTAGCTCTGAATATTTATGCATTAAAATTATGTGTCTGAATGTTAAAATATTCAACTGCAAAAAAATGAACTGCAAAAATTAAATGTTAAGATATTCAACCAGAAATAATTCAACCAGAAAAAAATTCAACCTCAAAAAATTTAACTGCAAATAATTCAACGTTAAAATAGTCAACCAGAAAAAATTGACCCTCAAAAATTATTACAGCAAATAATTCAACGTTACAATATTTAACAGCAAAAAATTTGGCCGCAAAAAAATTCAACCTCAAAAAAATTTTACAGCAAAAAATTTAACCGCAATATATTCAACTGCAAAAATTCCTAGTTAAAATATTCAATCGGAAAAATTTCAACATCAAAATATTCAACCTCAAAAAATTTGACGTTAAATATTCAACCGCAAAATCAGGGAACCCAAGGAAGAGCAATCGGTTCTAGATTCATTTTTGAGGTTGAATTTTTTGCGGTTTAATTTTTTGACATTGAATTTTTGTGGTTTAATTTTTTGCGAGTAAATTCTTTTAGGTAAAAATTTTTGCGGGTGAACTTTTTGAGGTTGAATTTTTATGAAGTTTCATATTTTAATGTTGAAAAACACTTGGATACATCATTTGAATGCATAAATCTTCAGTTCTAGAATCACTTTTTCTCTCAGAATCCGATGACACAGATTCACCTGCAGGAGGCGGCGTCACCTGTACCTGTAGGCCTTGTGCACCAGGTGGGAAAGCTCCCGCTGACTCTGCCGCGTCAGCGGGCCGAGCTCTTCGTCGTGTTTGAGGAAGTTGAGCAGCTCGGAGGAGTTAGCGGTCCAGAAGGCGAGAGCCCCGGCGACGGCGCGCTGCTTCTGGAGACACGAACGCAGAGCGTTGGTGGCGTCACGGCCGCAACCCTTCCCTGATAAACTCTGGCGCTCGACTCACCTGGATGACCTTCCCCGTCGCGGCCACCATCTTGTCCGTGATTGAGGTCACGCTAGCCGCGTTGCCGTGGCGCCGCAGGGCGAAGTGGGCGGCGGCGTAGAGGGCGTAGGCGGGCGATAGTTTGAAGTGGACGGTGGAGCTGTTGGTGTAGTTCACCACGGCGGACAGGAAGTTGTCCTCGGCTTCGTCAGAGAACTGGATCCCAACCGGCAACCCGGGAGTCTCGGAGCCGGACAGGTCACATGGTCTGAGTTTACGGAAAAATTACGTTATTCTGAGGCCCGCTAGCGCTAACGTGGACGTAAACACTGGACATGTTACCAAAGATACTCTATACAGAAGATCATGCATTACCGTTTCTGCCAATGGTATGAAATGGTATACACTTCCTGTATGGTCGCCCCTCTCCCCACATCGTTTTGGAAGTGTTTTGAACGTGTGTGTGTGTGTGGATGGATCATGGATAAATTTAAATTATTTTGCCGCTCATTTTTTTTTAATCTGCTACCTTAATGTCTGATATCAACCAATGTCTATGATGAGCACCACCAGAGAGGAGAGCTATGAGAGGCAAATCTCGCGAGTGTGTTGCTCAGACAGAGACAGGTCTCAAACAAAGTTAATTTTCTCCTAATTTGTCGGTCTGAAAATTGCCATTTTGGTGTCAGAATGTTCAGAAGGTTTGTGGCTTTTGAAAAATGGGTCCCATATTTACTTAGGTTACTATGGGGCGAAGGAATTGGTAATAATCTGTGCTCACGTTCACTTTTCCCATAGGACTCAATAGACTCAGGACCTGCTGTTAAGCTTGAGTTATGGTTCTGCGTCAAAACGACGCCGTGCCTACGGCGTGTGGTACGCGTCGACGCAGACCACACACTGTCACTGACGTGCACCTCCCAAAAATTTTAACTATGCGTCAAGGCGACGCAGACCACACGCAGACCGAGAGGGCTGTGATTGGTTCACTTGGTAGCAACGCATTTCCAGTTTCCGGTTTGAAGCAGTCGTGAACTTTCAGCGCTCTTTTCTTCGTGTATGTGAGATTTTCTTTGTTTTGGTTTTTGGCACAATAGTTGTCCTTATCTCTTTGATTCACCGTGTCCGGAAAAAGTCGGATAAACCATTCAGGAAAAGATCGCTAACTAGCGGTCGCGGGGGTTACTGCACCGCGGAGAAATGGAGTGACGGAGAAGTCTGAAGGTTCACGACAGCGTCACGGTGACGGCGTGTGCTCTGCGTTGGTTTGACGCAGAACCATAATTAAGGCTTTAGTCTCCTAAAGGGGCAGGGCAGTGGGGAAACCCACGTGACACAGATACAGGAAACACAACTGTAGTGGGGGGTAGAGTTTATAAAACGTCTCTGATGTTACCCGCTCTCGTCCTCGGCGTTGTTGTTCTTCTCCTTCTTCTTTCCTTTGCGCGATAGCGTCCTCTTGAAGCTTTGGATGACGCCCACTTTCTCTCGTTCCTGGCAGCTCTCCTTCATCTTTCAGACATAATCGGAGCAGAGACGGTGACTCCGGATGATCAAACATGATTCACGCGTTGGTTGTTGTTGAATCTACGGCGTCTGAGCTTTACCTCCAAACCGTCCTCGTCTCTCTTCAGCACAAAGCGTCCGTCTCTGTTGCCAGACGTCCAGCTCAGCTGCACGAGCAGAGGCCTCTCGTCCGGACCCAGCTTACGCTCTGATCACACGTACATGAAAACATTCAGAAATCAGCTCAAATGAAACACCTTACTGTTTAAAGGTAGGGTATGTAATATTTCTAATCCATAATACTTGTTCAATATGTGCTAGTGGTCCATCGCATTATTATGTCCTTCGTACCATAACAAACACTGCTCATGACCTCATCCATAAATCCCTTACCTTTAATCCTCACAGGACGTTCAGGCCATTGCTTCACGAAGAAAAAATATTGGATGCAATAACATTTTGAAAAACATCTGACTGACTATTACAACAAACCGGAAAACACACTAAACATTTCAAGTAACACAAAATATTCCACATTACAGGAAACATAATGGGGTTGGGGGGGGTCATCAGTCATCCACAAAAAAGGGGATTTGAGTGTTAGATGGCAGAAAAGAGAACCATGTTTCCCTAAATCTAAATTTCCCTAAAAAACATTGATTAAAGCCACTCTATGTAGTAATACAATTACTACATACAGTGGCTTTAATGCTGAAACTTCACCATTAAGTGCCTTTTGATTCCTAAGAACTAGACGGTTAATTTGACCAAATGATGTGTAAAAGTAAAGGTAGAAAATAAAGGTTTAAAATCAATAAATAAACTCAGGGCTCTTGATTAATAGTGGTCTGTAACATCAGAACTTCCTTTCACAAGAACCCAAATGTACCTCAGAGACTCAGTACTTTCACTTTCACTTTCAATTGGAGGGATTTAAAAATTAAAAAAACACCTGGTCAAGTTTAGAAAGACACCAACCAGGAAGTCCACGTAGGTCTAATCTGGATTAAAAGTGGGCTAGCTGGGTTCAGACTGGGTTTGGGTTTAAAATGTGCAGATGTCACGGGTCCAGTATGGTTTCAGTATTAGGGGACTAACATATAAACATTACCACATAAACAAATCTTATATTTGGTCGGGTGGGCAGGGCTTAGAGGGCCACGGCGCCGCTAGCCTGAATCACCTTTGCTGGCGTGGACCTCGTAGAGCGAGTAACTCGTCGTCAGCATCTTCATGTCGGGCCTGAACTTCTCCCAGAGAACCTCGATGACCTCTCGGGTCGGAGCGCCGCTGCTCACGCGCAAACACTTGGTGGCCACGTTGCCGTGGTAACGATCCTCCAGGCAGAAGCGGATCACGCCGTGGAACTCCAGGTTCTGGTGGGAAACACATTTTACTGATTAAGGTGATTAAAACAATGATGTCATCAACGCCTCAACAGGAAATCTATAATTTAAAGAAAAAAAAGTACATTTTCACTTTCATTTCATTCATTTATTGATTAATTACAGATATTTTAAAACGTATATAAACATTTTCTCTGGTATGAATCTATGCGTTTATATACAAATAGATACACATGTTGAACATAAAGAATCCCTTGTAAATAAATGTATATAAAAAAAATAATTTATTTTACCTGAATGTACACAAAATAAATATATCTAGAAAGTAAATCTATACCCAACACCTGTGTACGTGCACACGTATAACATCTAATATTCTATAATTCAACTTTATATCCATCTGGTTTTCTGAGTCTTGTGAATAAATTATATATATCATATATTTTTATTTATAAAAAATAAAAGTAAAACAAACAAACATATCTACATATAAAGTAATCTAATATTATTTTAATGTTACATCTTAACGTTGTAAATTGACATTCAGGCAGTGCAGAGATCCCAGCACAATCCATTACCACCTACACCTTTTTTACCTTTTAAAACTTCACTTTCAAAATGATTCTGTATTTTTTGGGTATAAATTCTTTAAAAAAGAAAAGAGTCCAATGTTGTTTTTGTTTGTTTTTTATAGAGCTGAAAATTACAGAAGTCTAAGTTCTGGTCCCTGTGGAACTGATACTCAGCAGTCATTGGCTCTTTTGCGTTTAAGGGTGGAACTTAAGTTCTACACAAACTGTAGGGGTCCCCTGAGAGCGATAAGTAAATAAATAAATATATATGAGCATCTAAAGATCTGTTCATATATGATAAGAACGAAGAAAAGTCTCAACAGTCGTCGGTATAGTTTATCGTTTAATTCGTTGATCAAGTTCCTGCTGCATTTCTACAATAAAACTCACAGTTTAATCTACAAGAAGAATGTAAAGTTGAATTCCATGTTTCGTGTTTCAAAAAATACACACTTTTATCAGAGTTCAAATTCAAAAATATTTATCCCACAGGGGAAATTAATTTATCTGAAGAACATTAAACCAGTATTAAATGAAGATTTGTTTTATCTCACAGGTTATAAACCTTTAAATGTAAAACTCTGACAGAACTAAAGTTTGATCCGGAGAACTTCCCGTTCTCCCCGTCAGACGCTGCAGACTCACCTCGTCCGGTCGGCTGATTTCAAACAGGTCCAGTCTCTCGTTGTTCCACTGACTGATGACTTTGGACAATTTCTCTCGTCCGTCCGTCTCCGGCATCTTCCCCCGACAGAGTTCCTGCTTGGTGAAAACTTCCGAGTTCCTGCTTGGTGAAAACTTCCGAGTTCCTACTTGTTGAAAACTTGCAAGTTCCTACTTGGTGAAAACCTCCGAGTTCCTACTCGGTGAAAACTTCCAAGTTCCTACTTGGTGAAAACCTCCGAGTTCCTACTTGGTGAAAACCTCCGAGTTCCTACTTGGTGAAAACTTCCAAGTTCCTACTTGGTGAAAACTTGCAAGTTCCTACTTGGTGAAAACTTCCAAGTTCCTACTTGGTGAAAACCTCCGAGTTCCTACTTGGTGAAAACTTCAGAGTTCCTACTTGGTGAAAACTTGCAAGTTCCTACTTGGTGAAAACTTCCAAGTTCCTACTTGGTGAAAACCCCCGAGTTCCTACTTGGTGAAAACTTCAGAGTTCCTACTTGGTGAAAACTTCAGAGTTCCTACTTGGTGAAAACTTCAGAGTTCCTACTTGGTGAAAACTTCAGAGTTCCTACTTGGTGAAAACTTCCAAGTTCCTACTTGGTGAAAACTTGCAAGTTCCTACTTGGTGAAAACTTCAGAGTTCCTACTTGGTGAAAACTTCCAAGTTCCTACTTGGTGAAAACTTGCAAGTTCCTACTTGGTGAAAACTTGCAAGTTCCTACTTGGTGAAAACTTCCAAGTTCCTACTTGGTGAAAACCTCCGAGTTCCTACTTGGTGAAAACTTCAGAGTTCCTACTTGGTGAAAACCTCCGAGTTCCTACTTGGTGAAAACTTCAGAGTTCCTACTTGGTGAAAACCTCAGAGTTCCTACTTGGTGAAAACCTCCGAGTTCCTACTTGGTGAAAACTTCAGAGTTCCTACTTGGTGAAAACCTCAGAGTTCCTACTTGGTGAAAACCTCAGAGTTCCTACTTGTTGAAAACCTCCGAGTTCCTACTTGGTGAAAACCTCCAAGTTCCTACTACAGTAGGTGAAAACTTCCGAGTTCCTACTTGGTGAAAACCTCCGAGTTCCTACTCGGTGAAAACCTCCAAGTTCCTACTTGGTGAAAACCTCCGAGTTCCTACTTGGTGAAAACTTCCAAGTTCCTACTTGGTGAAAACCTCCGAGTTCCTACTTGGTGAAAACTTCCGAGTTCTTACTTGTTGAAAACCTCCAAGTTCCTACTACAGTAGGTGAAAACTTCCGAGTTCCTACTTGGTGAAAATCTCTGAGTTCCTACTTGCTGACGAACCTCCGAGTTCCTACTTGTTGAAAACTTGCAAGTTCCTACTTGGTGAAAACCTCCGAGTTCCTGCTCGCCGATGACTTCCGAGTTACTTGTTGAAAACCTCTGAGTTCCTACTTGTTGAAAACCTCAGAATTCCTCCTTCGCCAATGAACTCCAAGTTCCTGCTCGCCAACGACTTCCGAGTTCCTACTTTGGTGAAAACTTCCGAAGTCCTACTTGTTGAAAACCTCTTGAGTTCCTCCTCACCAACCAAGTTCTTACAGAAAAGAAGGAAAGAGGTGTGATGAAACCTGGAATGTTGGGACTCTCCTGCTTCACGCTGCTCCTCACCGGTTCTGAAATCCTCTCTCGTCTGTGAGAACTGAATATAATTAATCCCCCACCCCGAGAACCCCACCCCGAAAATCCCCCGGGAACCCCCGCGACCCTCTGGCCTCATTTACCAGGTCAGCGGAGCCTCGTCGTCCAGAACCTTTAACGTCCACCAGTAAATATTAACTTTGATTTTCCCCACGAGCAGCGAAGCTGCAGTCAGACGGTTAATCACGTATTTAACGAACCACTAAAGAGCTTTTACGTGACGCTAACGAGCGTCCAGCTGACACTTCACAGAGTTTCAACGCCCTTTTCCACGGCGCAGGTTTCTGACCCAGAACTACAAATGTGGGGCAGCTTTTGTCGTGAAGCTTCGCCGGAACAAAACAACAACTACCCTCCTTTACAATAAAGAGTAAAAACAGAACAACTGATGGTATTGTTGTCTGGACGTCGGAGAATGCAGAAGTTCACGGTCTCTGGGATGACGATCCAGTTAAACGTTCCAGCGGTTGGTGTGAAGTGGAGCACGTCTGATGGTGGAAAACAGTCGACAATATAATGAAGTTTGAAGTAATAACATACAAAATAACTTTTATTTTTAAATCACAGTGCAAATGTGGAGATATATGGAGGGGAATTTCCCTTGAAAACATAAATGTTGGACTGGAGGAGCAGTTCGGTTTCTGTTCGGTCTGGTTCTGTTTGGGATCTTCACGGAAGGTTTCAAGAAAATGGAGTGGATAAAAAAAAGACGACCCTGACCTTCTCACACCATCACACGTGGATCACCGACCACCGACGGTCACGGCCGTGAAAACGCGGCACTGAGCTGCTCACTTACAGAATGAGGTCGCAATATCGGAAAAATTGAATGAATCATTTGCAAAAAAAATTTATACAAACCACAAACATAATTGAGGAAAGCATTTGGAGAGATGTAATATGTCTTGCTTTTGTCTTCCTTATTTATGTTTTTTTTTTTTTTTTGAAATTCTCTTTTTATTTAGAACAGCAGTATTCCAACTTACACATGTATGCATTCAATCTTTAAACTTAAATGATTCTGTCCCTACTACTGTCCCGACATTTTTTATGAACAGTAATTGAAAACACTAACGGAAAAATAAAAATAAAAAATAAAAAATAAAAATAAAAATAAAGAAAATAAAAAATAAAAACCAGGGAGCGCACCCATGTTTACAGTCATTACATCACATAAAAAAATAGTTCACATGAAATCGGATGTGATTGGTTTCACATACTCAGTCCATTTGGACCAGATCCTATAAAAGTTTTCTTTCTCAACCTTGAGGGAGGAAGAGATCTTCTCCATCACATAGATCTCGTAGATGATCCCAATCCAGTCGTCGATAGTGGGGGGTTCTACTTTCAACCATTTCCTTGTAAGACATTTCTTACTGGCTGCCAACAGTATAGTCAGCAGTTTTTTGTCTTTTCCATTCCACGTTTCGAACCTTATGTCTCCCAAAAATAAAGTTTCACAATTCAAAGGCATGGTTACATTAAAAATATTTTCCACATGCATCTGTATCTCCTTCCAAAAAGGTCTTATAACTTGGCAGTCCCAAAAAATATGGAAGTGGTTAGCTCCCTGAGACCCACATAGTCTCCAACAGGCATCCCCGCTGCCCTGATATCTTTTTTGAATAGGTGTGATAAAAAATCTTGTAATACTTTTCCAACAGAACTCCCTCCAAGTATTTGACCCAGTTGAGACCCATTGTAGTTGGCATATTCTTTCCCAGCTTTCCTGTGTGATTATTACCCCTATTTCCTTTTCCCATTTGCTTTTTATATAATCTGTATCATCTTGTTTGGAAAGTTGTATGGTCTTATATAATTTGGAGATAATTTTATTACTTGATTCAGACTTAATTAATGATAAAAAGACCCCCATGAACCCTGATTCATCGATTCCTAACCCCTCTTTAATGTTTTTGTCAAAGTAGTGTCTCACTTGTAGGTATCTAAAGAAATCCTCTCTTCCCAGACCATGATCCTTTCGAAGGGTTTCAAAACTTTGAAATGCCCCCTTATGGACAAATGAATAATAGGTAGTTAGGTCTTTTGTAATCCATGTTTTAAATCTACTGTCAGTTTTATTTGGCGCAAAGTCTGTATCATAGGCACACCACCTCATTATTTTAGATGTGTTTTGTGATCTGGAAATTTGAACTATTTCCTTCCAGGACATGAGGATGGTGCTTGTCAAAGAGTCTTCTGGAATGTCCAGCTCTCTTTGGAGTTTGTAGTCACTTAGTAAAGCTGTTATTGGGATTCCCCTTATCATCGTTCCTTCTATTTCCTTCCAGGCTGCAGTGTATGTTGGTGAGCAAAGACAGATTAAAGGTCTAAGTTGGGCTGCATGATAGTAATCCTGCAAGCAGGGAAGACCCATTCCCCCCTTTTCTTTTCTTAATTGCAGCGTTTTAAATTTGATTCTGGCCCTTTTTCCTTGCCACAGATATCTCGCTATTAGTCTGTCCCATTCTAGAAACTGCTTAGCTGGTATTTTAACTGGCAGACACTGAAAAAGGTACAACATCCTTGGTAGAATGTTCATCCTGATTGATTCTATCCGGGAGCTTAAACTTAAAAAGGGAATAACATTCCATCTTTGTAAATCTGTTTTAATTTTTGAATTAAGTATGTCGTAGTTGATGCTATATAATCTTGTTAAATCTCTAGGTAACAAAACACCCAAGTATTTAATGGACTCAGTGTCCCATTTCCAATTATATTTGGTTTTAATTGAGGCTGGGGGATCATAGTTAAACGTCAATACTTGGGTCTTTTTGATGTTAATTTTATAACCCGAAACCAAACCATATTCCTCTAGCAATTTCATCAGTTTTGGGAGCGTCTGAGTGGGCTGTGTTATACTTATTAACAAATCATCAGCAAATAGGGCCAGTTTTTGCTCTCCAGATGTCATTGTTACTCCCTTTATATCAGCCCTCTGCCTAATTAATTGACTCATGGGTTCTATAAATAAGGCGAAGAGGAGCGGCGACATACAACACCCTTGTCTTGTTCCTCTCTCCAGAATGAATGTACTGGTTAGGTTTCCATTAAGTTTAATTCTAGCTGTTGGTTTGTTATAAAGTTCTGCAAGAGTGTCAATTATAGTTGTATGGAAGCCAAATTTTGCAAGTACCTTATAGAGAAATGACCAAATGACTGAGTCAAAAGCCTTTTGAGCGTCCAAACTCAATAACATTGTCTCCTGTCCTTGTTGTGCGATTTGTCTCATAACATGCAGTGTCTTCCTGATGTTATCTTGTGTCTGTCTTTGTCTGACAAAGCCGGTTTGGTCATTATGTATCAATTCTGGTAATATCAATTCTATTCGCTTAGACAGTATGGAGGTGAATAATTTATAGTCGTTGTTTAGGAGACTTACAGGACGGTAATTCCCACAATCTAATTTGTCTTTCCCTTCCTTAGGTATGACCGAGATCATTGCCTCCCTCCACGACGGAGGGGCATTTTTATTTTCCAACACCCAATTGAATGTTTGTAATAATATTGGAATTAATTGATCCTGCATTGTTTTATACCATTCCGTGGGAAAGCCATCTGTCCCCGGAGACTTCCCCCCTTTCATTCTACTAATTGCCGACTGGATTTCTTCTTTTGTTATTTTTGATATTAATTTTTCATTTTGTTCATCTGTGATCTTTGGAAGCTTTATCTGGGTCAGTAAGGCATCGATCTGACTGTCATTGCCCTTCTGCGGTTGTGAATATAATGATTTATAATAGATTTGGAAACATTGTTGTATTCTCTCTGGATTTGTTTCTATTTCATTCGTTTCTGAGTTTCTTAGTTTATGTATAGTTCTGTCCGCCTGCTGTTTTCTTAACCTATATGATAAAAGTTTCAGTGATTTCCCACCCGTCTCATAGTATCGTTGTTTCGTAAAAAGAAGCTTTTTTTGAATTTCCTGCGTATTTATTTCATCGATTTCTTTTTTCAACTTATTTATCTCACTTTTGTCATCGTCTTTGAGAGATTTTGCATGTTCTTTCTGTAGTCTCTTCAAGTCTTCTTCTAATGTTTTGAGTTTTTGTTCTCTAATTCTCTTCTCGTATGAGGAGATGGCTATTATTTTGCCCCTCAGCACCGCTTTTAATGCATCCCAGAGAATGGGCGGGGTCACTTCTCCATTATCATTATTTTCCAAATACAGATTAATTTCGGTTTTTAGTTTATCTTTAATACACGGTTTATTCAAAATGTTTGAGTTCAGTCTCCAGAGAGTGGATCTTTTAGTATTATTCAAATGTATTCTCATAGTAACAGGGCCATGATCTGAGATAGTAGTGGGTCCTATTTCACAATTGTCCACCCTAAAAAGATCTCCTTTAAGCATAAACAGGTAGTCGATGCGTGAGTAAACATTGTGTGCGTATGAGTAGTGCGAGTAGTCACGGCTCGTCGGATTTATCTCTCTCCACACGTCCACAATCCCCACTTCACGCATCCAAATATTGAATCTTTTGCTAATATTTTTTGCGTCAGATTTCCCGTTTGATGAGTCTATTTTTGGATTCAATCGGATGTTAAAGTCTCCCCCACATATTAAGATTCCTTGACTTTTTGTTGTCATCAAATCCACCACATGCTTATAAAATGACCAGTCGCTTCCCGGTGGCACATACACATTAAAAAGACTTATCAAAACACCATCTATTCTCCCTGTAACCATGACAAATCTACCCTCTTTATCCTTATGCTCTGATATGTGTTCATAATTTACAGTATTGGATATCAGAGTCGCCACCCCTCTCCGCCTCCCCGACCCATGAGAAGAAAAGTAAACATGTTTAAATCCTGATTTATTCAATTTAGCATGTTCGGAGTCGTCGAGGTGCGTCTCCTGCAAGAGAGCTACTTGGATTTTATCTTTCTTCAGTTTCGATAAGATCTTTCCCCTTTTGACTGGATTGAGTACTCCATTTATATTAAATGATGTTATTTTTAAAGACCTATTTTGCATCTATGTAATTTCCCCCTCCTTCCCTCCCTCCCATAAACCTGGTGCGCTTCCCTCTCCCTGCGAGAACCGGCAGGGGATGAACAATTAACATATTAAAAAACAACAAACTGAACTGAACTTGTCCATGTGACTCCCTATGTAGGGGTCTGTTAACCTGACCCTGTTGGGCCTCCCGAGGAGGCTCCGAAGGGAAAGTCTCCCTCCTCAGTCCGGAGGAAGAGGCCCTTGTCCGCATCCGTCGCACGTCGGAGAGAAAAAAAAAGAAAAAAAAAAAATAGGTTGGCCCCGTGAGAACCAGTCTATTCAATGGTGAAAATCCACCACTTGGTACAGTCGCAATATATTCCAAGAGATCTCACCAACGTTAATCCGTCATCTTCAGGCCGTGGGTTAATCCTTAGGTCCCGGAGGAGGACGGAGCTGTCCTCCTGAAGGCCCGCAGCTTCTCCTTGTAACTCTGCTCCTGCTCCGCTGCGCCTTTCTTTGATCTCCGCTCCGCTCTGCTCCAGGTCAGACTCTGCACCCGCTCCATCAGCGTTTCCGGGGTTGTGGTGGCTGTCACGGAGTATCCTCTCCTCACTAGATCCTTTGCAGCTTCTTCCACCGTCTCGTAGGTTCTGGTTCCATCGTCGTGTCTCACGCGCAGCCTGGCCGGGAAGAGGGTCTGGAATTGAACCTTTTTTTCTTTCAACACTCTGCGGATCTCTGTGTAATCCCTTCGTCTCTTGAGTATTAAAGGTGGATAATCGTGATCCAAGTTTATATGACTTTCTTGCCAGTCAAACCCCTTCCTCTGCCAAGCCTTGCGGAGTACTGAGTCCTTTGTTTTAAAGCTTAGAAACTTTATCACTATGGAGCGGGGCGGCGCGCCCGCCGGAGGCTGCGGTCCCAGGGACCGGTGCGCCCTCTCGATCTGCAGGTCGGTGTCGGCAGGTAGTTCGAGACCTTCACGGAGTAGTTTATCCACAAACACGGCCATCGTGGCCGAATCCTTCTCGGATCCCTCCGGGACCCCATAGATCCTTATGTTCTCACGTCTGGAGCGACTTTCCAAATCCAGCAACTTGTCCTCCAGTTTGGTATGCAGCGTCAGCATAGCTGTGACAACTTCTTCTGTGTTCTGGATCCTTTCTTCTGCTTTCTCAATTCGGCTTTCCACCTCATCCAACCTGGTATTCACCTTTACAATTTCTTCTCTTATTGTCTCCAATTGTTCTTTGTTTTCTTGGCGAAACCCTCTTATTTCTTGCAGAATTGATTCCAAGTCAGCCATTTCTCCGCCCGACCACGTTGTTGGTTAGCTTGAATCCGTTAGCTAATTGCTGCTGCGTTTCGTCTTTCTCCCTCACCTGCCTTCAGACGACGTTTACTGCTCCAAGTGGGGATATAATATTCCCCCTCCCTTTTGTACACGTTTTAAGGGATGATTTAGTTGGTTTGCATGGGGATATTTCTCTAATTTCTCTGGTTCAACCGGGAGCCCTCACACTATGCGGCCATCCTGATGGTGTTCCGACCGGAAGTCTCCTTATTTATGTTTAATTTGATTTAATTTACTTTATTATCATATTTATGTTTTTTTGTTGTTTTTTTTTAATTTAACTCTACATTTTAATTATAATGATGTGTCTGTTGTGTGAGGGTTTTAACTTTTTAATTTGTAAATTTTTTAAACATGTGATGCACTTTGTGCTACATACATGTATGAAAAGTGCTTTATAAATAAAGTTTGATTGGTTGATTGATTGATCTTACTTATTCAATATCCTACGCACTTCATCCATTTTATGTCTTGTAGTGTATTTGTTTATTTTCTTAATGCCAGACTTTCTGTATTGTCCATGGTTCTGACTGTACTTGAAACATCTACGAAACAACGGTTACTTTTACGGTTACTTTTACGCTTGAAAAAATATTAAAACTTAATAAAGTGGCATATTAACAGCGCTACAGCGGAAATTAAAACCGCTTTTATCCCTGGGCTTCCTGATATGGTGTGACGTATGTGCAAACGTAACTACGCAGTTGCTTACGTACCCGAACGTAAACCACGCAGTGACGTAGCAAGCAAAATTTAGGGGTGGTGCTGAAAAGTAGTGGGATTATTGGGACAGGGCCCTGGGAAGATTTCAAGTGCTCTAAAATCTGTGGCTTCTTTTTTTAGGGGTAGTGGTAGAAAGTAGGGGGTGTATTGGGATTGGCCCTAACTAGGGTTGGGGGGGGATTTAGGGGGTTGTGGGGGTTCCGGCCCCCAGCGGAGCTTCACCAGTGACCCAGCAGCGTCACCTGGAGCTGGTTGAGGTGGAACTGAGGAAGCTAACCGCTTTAAATTGATGACCAGAGGTTCGACAGAAGGGTAAATGAAGATTGCCATTGTGTCTAGTTGGATGTTTTTGTAATGGTTACCAAAGGTAAGTATATAGATGATATTTATTGAACCAGTATCAGTTACCCCTTTTACACCAAGCTGGTTCCAGGGCTGGTTCTGGGCTAGAGCCAGACTTAGCACCAGTTCTTTGGTTTTACACAGCCTAAGCGCCGGCTCCTGGCTCTCAAAACGGGTGCTACGCCAGCCCCTTTGAGCTGCTGGTCCAGCTCAAAGAACTGCTTTACGTCGGGGGCTGGGGGCGGTGTTACTGAACAACCAAAGCAGAATAAACACGGAAGCGCGCCGTTTTTAAACAACGGAGCGTTTAAGACGGCGGTTAAGTTAGCAGACTCTTTTATTATTACATCCATTTATTTAATAATGGATGTAAAACAGAAGCAGCAGTGGTCTACGGTACAATCCATCAACAGTAACGTCGGCGGGCTCCGTGCCGCCGATGCAGCGGCAGCCTCGTCCGAGCCCGCTCCCAGCCCGTCCCCGCGGGCCAGGAATTTTTATTAAATAAAAATCGATCCATTTATTTAATAAAAATTCCCGGCCCGCGAGGACGCCTCCCAGCCCGCAGTTCTGGTCCGCGTTACACCAACGCAGAGCCTACGACGGCGTATGTTACGGAGGCGCTCCCGAGGAGAGGAGAGGAAAGGAGAGGAGCTGCTGTGCCCCGGGGCTGCGCAGAGCCTACGGCGTAGGTTACGCGGTGCCGGGCGCCGTACGCCGTACCCTACGCCGTAGGCTCTGCGTCGATTAAGGCGGAACCATAAATCAGCTCCGGAGCCGGCAGTCAAGCAGAAATTCCGAAATTTTCAGAGCAAATTTCTTAACAGGCGTTATTTGGATAAACTGAGCCCAGGTTGGGGATCTTAAAGGTTACTTTACCTGAAAAAATATTAAAACTTAATAAAGTGCCATATTAACAGTGCTACAGCTGAAATTAAAACAGCTTTTGGCTCTCAGCTTACTGATCAGGGTCATGGATCTATTATAAAACTCAGGGTGGGGATGAAAACGAGGGGGAGTGGTGACGTGATGACGTAGCTCTCTGGCCAGCACCAGTTCTGTGTAAAAGCAAACGGTTCTTACTTAGAACCAACTGCGAACCGGCTCTAGCACCAGCACTAGCACCAGCCCTGGAACCAGCTTGGTGTAAAAGGGGTAAGTAAGGTCTAGGAACGGCTGAGGAGCCTGAAAACCTGTGTCAGCAGAATTACCACACACACACACACAACGGAATGGTTTGAATTCAATGTATTGTTCACAAAATAATAAAGATGAGTTTACAAACCCTGCCTACCTAAGCCGGCTTCCTAGTGTGCACAAATGCACAATAAATGGGCCCATAAAAATAAATAAAATAAAATAGAGGTTCCTTCAAAATAAAGAGTTCAATGTCCAATGCGTACTGCTCCTTTAGGGAAAGAAGCAAAGGTCTTCTTGTGTATGAGTGTGTGTTCTTTGATGTCTGTGTTCGAACTACCCAGGTAGATTTTGAGTGTTAGTCTTATCTGTCTGTCAATGAAAAAGGAATCGACGATGCTGTGCTCTGCAGATGGATCCTGCGGCTGGCCACACCGCGTTGCTGGTTCCTCCACAGTCAATCCTCAATTCAAACCGGCTCGCCACTGAACATTAAGTTCAGATCCCGATCGACTCGGTCTGGGTAAAAAAAACAATCTATGCAAACAGCGAAGAATGCATGTTATAATATAATTTTCTCTCTATCGATCTCCTTAAATCATCACTATCATTAACATTTCCTCTCTTATTATATCAATCATGAAAGATACACACTGTCTAATCATTGCAAAATGAATAGAATTACGTCACATCACACAAGATATCCCAGTGTAAATTAGCTGCAAATCATGCACACCAAATCACAACATTCACTTCAACATGTAAATGAAATATAATATATTTAAACTCACTATTTGTATTTTTAACACATTAAATCTATTTATTCTCTTTTAACAGCACTGTAATTGTAACATATTTTTCATTAAACATGGGCCCTTTAATATTCAGCCCTCTTTTAACTGTTAGGATCAAACAGCCCTTATGTATTCACTTAAGCATAAACCATTAATTACCTTAACAATACAGGTAATCAATCAATACTCTTTCAGTAACATAACTTTAACCTCAAACAATTAAATACAAGACACCTTTAATGGTGTAAAACACTGTTACTGCTCTGCTAAAGTATCACCGCTGCATAGTGTAAGTGAACCTTAGCATGACGGTGCACAATTAGCTTGCGGCTAGCGGGATTAGCTCGGTGCTAACGTAATTAGCGATCTTTTTACACTCATTTATCCCCACTAAAATGATATGTATCTGTATCTGTGTAGTCTCTCGTACTCTTGGCGACAGTATCACAGCTCCAATTGGTTTTTATTCATGAATCAAGAGTAACAGTCACGAGGAGTCCTGATAGCCAAGATGGCGGATTAGCATTAGCATTTCTTACCGGAGCTAAGGCCTGCTAACAGAGGCTCTCCATTCCAGCTGAATCCTCACACAAAGTAACACCCTGGCGAACAAATAATTTGTTAACAGTCTGTACCAGGCGAATTATGGTGAATTTCTGGTGTGAGGAGTGTTTATTCGTTACCGGGAGTTCTCAGTAAACTGTGTGCTCTTGGCAATGACTCTGCCGAAAAGAGAGGGAACACAGGCTGACCGTTTACTCATAGCGGACGCGCCACCCTCTGGTCGGCCATGGAACTGCACCGTTCCACAACATTAAAAGGAACCCTGGTTATTAAGACTTGTAGTCCCTAATTAGCCACAATTGTTCTCTTATACTAAAATATGTTGTTAGAAACACATAAAATAATCGAATTGCTTTAAAAATCTACAATGTTTATCACATATTTTGACCTGCGGGAGGCGCCATGTTTTACCTGCGCATAGGGTTGCCACCCGTCCTGTAAAATACGGAATTGTCCTTTATTTGAGAAAAAAATGTTGCGTCCCGTATTGAACTAATACGGGACCCGATTTGTCCCGTATTTTCATTAACGCCCCGTACACACGTCTGTCACACACACACATCAACACTAAATTGATCAATAATAACAAAATAAAACACAGGAAACATTAAGGCCAGCAAAATCTTTGTGGCGGGACAACAGGACCTGCTGCGTCTGTGCCAGATCTTTCTATGTGCCAGACAGCGCTGCGGGGAGGACTCGGGCTTCACTTCCAGGTAGGAGTTGGGAATTTGGAATTAAAAGTTCTGTATTGAACCAATACGGACATATATTATGCCAGGCCCGGTTCTACGATGGTGCATAAGCAAGCATTGCACCATCAGTTTGTGTTTGCGTGCTCAGTTGAAAAGACGAAAAGAAAACTGACAAATGCGCCCGCGTTAAGCCTGATTTATGGTTCCGCGTTAAATCGACGGCATGGCTACGGCGATGGGTATGCGTGCGACGCGCACCGTACGTTCGCGTCCCCACGTATCCTACCCCATAAACTCTGCGTTGGTGCAACGTGGAACCATAAATCAGCCAGTGTCCGTCACTCATCTCCGTGCAGCAGTTTCCTGCAGCAGCAAGACGCTGCTCTCTGATTATGGCTCACAGTTTGAAAACACCAAATAAAAAATAAATTAGAGAATATTTTATGAAATCAATAAACAATTCCATCATCAAAATTATAACAAATAAAGGTTCAAAATATCATGCTTTGCATGTAATAAGACCAGGTAATATATTAGTTTCACCTTTTAAGTTGAATTATTGAAATAGATTAACTTTTACACCAAATTCTAGTTGAATTATTGAAATAGATTAACTTTTACACCAAATTCTAGTTGAATTATTGAAATAAGTTAACTTTAACACCATATTCTAGTTGAATTATTGAAATAAGTTAACTTTTACACCATATTCTTCACCTGTAGCAATATTCTACACCTTGGCTGATGTGGACATACAGAGCATAGGCGGCTATTTCAGCTGCTATATGGTTGGCTGTCTGTACAGTCATGCAAGTTCAATGCTATTAAAGAACAAGTTTTTTCATATAAAATAAACACATTTTTATGCAGTTTAGAAGTTTTGGGGCTTTTTTTTTTGGCTCGTGCGCTGCTGAAATTGGGGCGTCCTTTATTTCTATTTCTGAAAGGTGGCAACCCTACCTGCGCAATGCATTCTGGGGGCGATGACGTAGTCCGGTGGCTCTGGGAAGATAAGCCGCGTTAGTTTAACTGGGACAGGTATCCAAAACATAGATGAGCAGCACTCTCCCGGCCGTGGAGGCTGACGAGGGAGCCCATAAGACGTCTCGGTTCAGGCAAACTCGATCAAAGTTCTGTGATGCACGGGAGATCTGCAAAAATGATCAATGTCGTGCGCATGTTACCAGTGCATTAGGCTACGGCGTAGACGGCGTAGGCTACGGCGTAGACTGCGTAGCCGTGGCTCTAGAGCCTGCAGCGCACCACCATCAGCTCTCCGCTCTCGCCGGGATGGAGACGCCGGTGTGCAGGCTACACGTTTGGGTGGGCATAGCCCCCCCCCTGCCCCCCCTAAAACCGGCTTCGGTGCTGGGTCCACCGTTGATGACAGACCAGAGGCTGAGGGGACTGGCCTGGGACTTTGACGAAACGGGAGGCGCAGACTCCAATCTGCTAGTTGAAACGTGTGGTCGGTTAGTCTGTCTGAGTTTTATGGTGTTTTTATAGTTCATGCTGTATGGTGCGGCACTTTTTTTTTTTTTTTTACTTTTTTGTAGGTGCGCCGTCACCTTAATGTTTAGCTGTGTTTTCATCTGTTTCTGGGTGTCAAAACAGTGGACGGGGGCTAGCAGGTGCCACCGTCGGACGTCACTACCCAGAATGCATTGCG